>NC_133322.1:3068247-3077158 GCF_012295235.1 Primulina huaijiensis
ATAACAAAATATTAAATATAATGAACCAATATTGTAAAAATATATGATTTGTTTTAAATAATAAATATAATATTTTATTCAAGAAAATAGAAAATAAAGATATGTAAAATAGATAAGTATCACAATTTTTTGTGTCTTATTTTTTGAAATTGGTCCAAATACATAAATTTAAGAAAAGAGGCTAAATAATCGACAAATAAAGTATAAAAGTTTAACACATGAGTTGACACAAGATAAAATAATAAATATATTGGACAAACATTATCATTTTATTTATACAAAATTTTTAAAAATTTAATTCCATGTATCTTTATTGTTTGGGCTCTACATAATTTGATTAAATACTCAATGAACATAATCATCATATTTAATCATGTTTTCAATGAGTCAATGTCCAATTTTTTTTTAAATATCCAATGCACGTACTATTTAGGTGTAGGTCTCAACAACATGAGACCAATTATTTTTTTTGAGCCCTGTGAGGGCCGGGCCTTGAGGCGATGGCCTCTCTCGCCTCATTGGAGGTACGGCTCTGATTGAAGGCATCGGGACATCAATTATTTCGATGCTTGATTCAACAGTTATCGAAATATAAAGACAAGAAAACTTAAGTAATAAAAATGAGAGCATGCATTCAAAATGGAGAAAAAATAACATATTTATAGGTTTCAATTCAAAGTTTATGAGCTTTGTCTTATTGAGCTTAAGCTCTTGTTGGACGTGATTTAAGGCCAATTTTAGTTATGGATTCATACTATAGAAACATATATATGAGTGTTACGTACTTATCTGAACAACAAAAACATATTTAAAATCTATCGATTCAAATACAACTTTAAACTAAGAGCCCGGACATAATTTCAAGTTCTTGAATGACAAGTTGAGCGTATCACTAATTTTTTATCTAGGAAAAGGAATTGGTTAATTTGACCAATCATAGAAAGCAAAAGTTCCCATTTACGATGAAAGTACAAATCCTTCAACCCCAAGCCACACATCCTTAAATACTTTCCCAACCAAAAACCATGATTAATTCTTAAATTAAATCCTCGTATATAGGAAAATAAAACCCATAAAATGGGGAACCTTTGGAGTTTCTTTTCAGTGCAGCAACCCCAATATTCCACCATGAAAAACAACCAAATCACCCATTTCAGCCACCCCGATCACCCCCTGAGATTCGACCACACAGAATCTCCGTTCAAATGCGACGGCTGCAAGGAGGTGGGGATCGGTTCTCGGTACAGGTGCGCCGCATGCGATTACGATCTCCACACCCATTGCGCCGTCTCCTCCACTGTCATCTCCCACCCTTTCTACACCAAGTGCTCGTTCCAGTTCCTCAGCCGGCCGCCGGGGCCGGTGGCGCGTTACTGCAACGCGTGCGAGAAGGGCGTGGCGGGGTTCTTGTACCACTGCAAGTCGTGCGACTTCGACCTCCACCCATGCTGCGCGAAGCTCCCGATGGTGCTCGACGATGGGGAACTCAAACTCTATCTCTATAAAAAAGTTAGCTCGCCGTGTAACAGGCATGGAATTGTTTCCTTGATCCCATTTCTTTTTTCTTCGTTATTTAATATAATTATATTGTAAATACGTAGAAAATATCATCAATTAGTTAATTCTAGACATATTTTAGTTAATAAACACATATTTTACGTGTAAGCTTAATTTGAATTTAATTTCATAAACTATATAAAATAGTATCAATTTCTTTTTTTGTCTCCTCCAATTAATTTAAAATTGTCGTTTGGCGGAGAATATTGTTCAAAGAATTATGCAAATGGCCGTAGCACTTAAATTAAGTCTATTTGAATAAATGGATTTAAAACTATGAATTTTTAAATCTATTTGTTTGTCAGGAAAACTTGTAGTAAATCCATTTGACAACATGAATTTGGATATTTTTCGAATCTCGTGCCTCTTCAGATTCTATGTGATCACATAATAATTTCATAAAGTATATGAAAGATTGACGAGAATAAAACTTTACCCCATTTTGAAAAATTGTAACGCGAGAATTTATTTCTTTATGTACCCAATTACTTCTGGCTAAGGAACTGCTTTCGGCCAGCGGGGACGAAGCCATCTCTGTCATATTTTTCTATATATATTCTTACTATAAAGATTCTTTACGCTATGTTAATTTATTTTCCTACTATATGATAAAGCAATAAATTTTTAGAAAAAACCCATATTTCATAAGTTTAAGTGAACCTACATAATTATTATTTTAGTCAAATAAATGAATAGATGAAATGGGTAGTCAGCTATTAACTTTTGATACTATATTAATCATAATTTTTGATAATTTTACTAATTTTTTTTTATCGAGATTGTTAATATGACAATACACATGTTAGCGTCAAGTCAGAAACACTGAAGATAGAATCAAAATCAGTAATTGAGAAACATATAGAACCAGAAATATAATTAATTTTCCCTAATTTTAATTGATCACAAATTCCACTCACCTCTTTGTTTTTGTTTGTTTTTTTTATTATTCATAGATGAGTGTTTTAAATTCAATATTTTCTTAAAACAGTTTTTTATGAGTTGTACATGTGCATGCTTGTGTTACTATATTTTCTATATTATATTATTAAGTTGAGATATATAGAGTAATTAAATTTTGAGGTTTTAATAATTATATATATTAATAAAGTGTTAAAATTTTTATGTATGTCACATGTAGCTCAACGGATGTAGGTTTAATTCTTAATAGAATTTTTTTCTTTTCTTTTTCTATTTATTTTTTTAATTTATATATCAAAATTATAGTGCAGTTTATCACTACTTCTTATAATTATATTTATCTATACTATATAATTATATTGATCCATTGTTATTTTTTCAGTTTAAAACCTCATTATTTCTTATAATTATATTTTGATACTCATTTAAATATAAACCAAACAAATTATAAAAAATATTGTACAAGCGCATAACAAGTGCGTCGGTGCACTAATATTATATTATATTAATTGCTACTTTTTGGATATTTAGATTTTAGAAGGCCAAAGAAATAAAAGTTAGAGAATATAGCGTCCAAGCGAGAATAAGTGAAAGTTTGAGGGGGTAGAATGTAATAATGTGAAGATTGTGATCAGGTGTGGCAGAAAGGGGAGGAGCTGGAGTTACAGGTCTTCCTGCAAGAAGTACAACCTCCACGTGGCATGCGTGAAGGAGATGTTAGTGGACAGCTGGCACGAAATATACGCTGGCGGTGTGGGGGAGGGAAGCAACACCGGGAACAAGATCCCAAGCCTGAAAGCTACGCTACAGCCGCAGAATCAGAAACCAGGGAAAGTGAGCAAGAGCTGCGAAATGGCTGCATTGGCGCTTCAGTTTGTCATCTCCGCCGTCCTAGGGGATCCCACCACCCTCATTGCTGGTCTTGTTGCCTCTTTCATGTCAAAATAAATATATTTGTCATCAATTTATATAATAATAATAATTATTATTATTCATCTAATTTCTTTTTTAAAAAATATTAATTACAATCATAACAATATATAAATTATCGTGAATACTAAAAGATGGTTTGAAAGAACTTCTGCTTATTTTAAAGTGATGTTTTTAGAAATTATAAATAAATGAGTTAAAAGAAAAATTAAATTTATTTTTTATTTTTGAAAAGTCAAAAATTAATACAATATAAACTATGAATGTTCGGGAAAAAATTACTCTAAAACTTAATTTTAATAAAATCACAATAATATTCTTAACATATATAACATTTATATCTTTCAATTGTCTAAATTTGGTCACGGAAACAATCAACAATGTATTTATATAATTATATTTTAAATATTTTGTATCAAATTTAATTTATGTTATAACATGAATGGTTAAAAATTAATTAAAAAAATTACAAAATGTGTACAAATTCACGAACTACATAAAAAAAACATCGGAAATGAAAATTATTAAGAATAAAACATATTTTAAAAAATAAATGTTTGTATTTGTATTTTAAAAAATCTCCAAAAAAATTTATAAAAATTGAAAACAATTATGAAATATCATAAATCATAACCAGTGATTGAATAACTGGTATTTGTCTTGGTTGCTTACCCGATAAAGCAACCTTTTTACCACTTGATGCTAATTTTAGTCCCATTCATATTATAACTTCTCAAATTCGACGATTGTTTCCATTGTATTAAGACGATTCTTTCCAACGTGTTTATGTTATCACCCACACGTATTTTAGGAAACTTTCAGGGGTCACCATCCCAAAATTGCCTCAAGTCAAGCAAGTTTAACTTTGGAGTTCTTGTGTGTTGAGCTATCGAAAAGAAGCATGTTTCCTTCACCTCGAAGCCTGCCAGGAGCCGCTCATTATCCGTACAACCCCATGACACCGACGATCACCCTCCGCCCACTTCGGTCCCGGACCTCACACTTATGTTAACTTTCACTCTTTCTTTTGTTAAGTGTGATTAGCATGAATGATCAATTATAAGATTTTTCCCCATTTTCTTTCTGGGATAAGATTTAGATATAAGTTAAAATTGCGTCTGGATTGATAGTTTTGATTTGAGGAAGAATTTGAGGGATGTATTATAAATTATACTCATTTGAGTGTGTTTGAAATTCGTCATACTTATTTTATTTTTAAACAACTGATTTAGTTGTGATTTTACCACAAAAAAAACTTTTACAATAATTGATCATTTAGTTACAATTTTTTATATCTACAATGATGGAGTTAATGGAGAATAAAAAAAATAGTGTAGATGTTAAAATTACTAATAAGTACACGAAATGAAATCTAAAAGCTATTATCGTAGACAATAGATATTATGCTTAATTTGTAGCATATAATCTATTGCCACATGAAATATTTACATAATATTTTATTAAATTCAAACATGACATATTATTGTTGTACGTAATTTCAACACATCATTTTCATTCAATTATTTATATGCTATGATCTTATTGAAGTCAAGTATTATATTCTCATTTTTCAATTTTAATTTTTTAAATATATAATCCTTCGTACACATAAAAAATTAAAATCAAATGCAACGTAACGTCGTAACCCATTGATTTCCTCCATTTTGCGACACATGATTTACTCACAGCTGCAAGTAATTGATTAAAATTATTTTTTTAAGCTAACAATCCATGCTTGCAACCCAAATCTTCATTCAAGACAAAAACTTATGTGAGACAGTCTCACGAGTCGTATTTTATTAGACAGATCTTTTATTTGAGTCATCTATGACAAAATATTACTTTTTATTGGGTTGATCCGTCTCACAGATAAAGATTCGTGAAACCTTCTCACAAAAGACCTACTCAATCTTCAAAGGGAATTAAGGAGAAAAAATTATACCCCTTATATTGTTATTGTTTTTATTTCTGTATTTACACAATAAATCATTATTTTTAATTTAAATTTTCAAAAAAAATCTTCTATTTTTATTGTATATTCAAACTTAAAAATAATATTCTAAAGTTTTGA
The DNA here is from genome assembly GCF_012295235.1 of Primulina huaijiensis. NCBI lineage: Eukaryota > Viridiplantae > Streptophyta > Magnoliopsida > Lamiales > Gesneriaceae > Primulina > Primulina huaijiensis. The sequence goes on from NC_133322.1 coordinate 3,073,724, forward strand.
AACTATTTTATCAAATAAATTTCTAGCAAATTAAAGCTTCCAAAACAGATTCTAGCAATCCCACAATTTATTTATTAATTTTTTTAAAAAAATAATAATAATCAAACAACGAGTCAACGAAGCACACATTCCGCCCAATGTCAATGAATCGTACTAATCACAAACCAGATTTTTTCTACTTAATCGATGATCGTATGAAATCAGACTTTGAAAATCAAAGCTAACTAATTTACACAGCTAACCCTCCTAGCTAACTAATTAATTGCTAACTGTCCTTATTCCTTAACCAATCCACCAATCTAGTAATTGTAATTATTAAAAACTCTCTTCTCAAGGATGATGTATGGTTGAATATCACGCACAACTATCTTGAAAATTAATGTGAAAATGCGAAAAGTGGTTTAGTGAAGATATCAGTGATGTGACATAACGTTGAGATCGGATTTGCATAAACGTTTTAGGGAACATTGTAATTTTGGTCTTGTATTTTTGCTTATTTGTGTTTTTGGTCATCAAAATTGTTATATTTCAATTTTAAAATACAATAGTTTTACTTTTGTTTTATTTTAGTCTTTTTTTCTTACGTGACTTTGATATGACGTCGATGCAGTACTGCTGACAAGGAATTGAAGTGACGCTGACATTTGTTGTGTCATATCAGCACCCTCGTGGAATAATTATTGAAATTGGAAATTTTGAAATATATATGATTAAGACTGAAATTTGACAATATAAAAGACGGAAATCGCAAAGATGCAAAAATATATGAGAAACAAAAAAAAATTCCCCCTTATTTTTAATACAATAATTTCATATTACTTAAAAAAAATCATGCATATTCTAAAATTTAAAAGATTTAATATCTATGAATGTAAAAGAATATATAAATTTCTTTAGTTTTAGAGATTCAAATTACCACACATTAGCCCTTATTTTTAATACAATAATTTCATATTTCTTAAAAAAAATCATGCATATTCTAAAATTTAGAAGATTTAATATCTATTAATGTAAAAGAATATATAAATTTCTTTAGTTTTAGAGATTCAAATTACCACACATTAGCCCTTATTTTTAATACAATAATTTCATATTTCTTAAAAAAAATCATGCATATTCTAAAATTTAGAAGATTTAATATCTATTAATGTAAAAGAATATATAAATTTCTTTAGTTTTAGAGATTCAAATTACCACACATTAGCCCTTATTTTTAATACAATAATTTCATATTTCTTAAAAAAAATCATGCATATTCTAAAATTTAGAAGATTTAATATCTATTAATGTAAAAGAATATATAAATTTCTTTAGTTTTAGAGATTCAAATTACCACACATTAGCCCTTATTTTTAATACAATAATTTCATATTTCTTAAAAAAAATCATGCATATTCTAAAATTTAGAAGATTTAATATCTATTAATGTAAAAGAATATATAAATTTCTTTAGTTTTAGAGATTCAAATTACCACACATTAGAAAAATGATAATAAAATTAGTGAAACTTGTCTTTTTAAACTATTTACGTCCAACCTTGCATGATATAAAAAATTAATACTAAAATTTAAATATTTCCCAAAATATGTGTGGCAAGGCAAGATCTTGATCGCGTCCCTACCATCTGATAATGATTTTCCTCTAAATCTTTGTAAATACCAGACGCGTGTTGGTATTGTATGTCCGCCACATATCTATCTAATTATCACAGAGTTAATATTTCTAAATACAAAAACTCTTTAGACACGTTTCGGTAATCAATTTCGTGGATCGAATCTATTATTTGAGTCATTCATGAAAAAATATTACTTTTTATTGTGAATATTGATCTATCTCACGGATAAAGATTCGTGAAACCGTCTCACAATCATTTCTAAAGGTCGATGCACCATTAATTCTATATCCAATGGGGTCGTAATTTTGATTTAGTATTATTAAGTTTGATTTTTGCGACCAAACTTATTTTGACCTCCACAAACTGTATGCAGTAACCGAAACTCGCCTTCTATAAATTCTGCATTCGGGAAAGACTTGAATATTTTTTATACATAACAACTCCGATTTTTTTCATTCGTAATAATATTAAAAAAATGGGAAACTGTAGGTCTTGTGAATCCAGGTCTGCTGCAACGGCGAAACTGATTCTTTCCAACGGACAGCTTCAAGAATTCTCGTACCCGGTTAAGGTTTCGACTTTAATGCAACATGGTGCTGTTAATTATCTCGACAGATTCATATGCAGTTCCGACGATATGGAAATCGGAGAAGCATTCGTTGCTGTGAGCGGAGACGAGGAGTTGCGGCCAGGGGAGGTGTACTTCGAGCTACCATCGAGGTGGCGGAAGCACCGTATGCAGGAGGAGGACATGGCAGCTTTGGCAGTGAAGGCGAGCTTGGCTCTAGCTGGTGGTGACGATACGGTTAGCTGTAGTTGCTATGCATTTAAAAAGGTTGATCATGCGATGGTTGTGTTAAATGACAAGGAGATGCCGTTCTTGGTGGCGGACGGAGGCCGAGGCCGAGGTTGTGGCCGTTTCAAGGGGGCCGGTAAGTTTCTCCCCAAGTTGAGCGTGATAGTCGAAGAGTTGTGAAAACTATGAAGTTTAGCATTATAGACCCCATGCACACACCCCCCCCCCCTTCTCCCCTCTCCCAGAAACCGAATGAATCCGAGACATGATTAATTCCCACCAAAGTCTGAAGTTTAATAACAAATCCAGCTGGGGATTGTCCGAAACGTGTATATTTTTGTATAATCTGTTACACCTTATCACGATATAATTTGATACGAGTGTAATAACTCTGAAGTGAGTTAAATTTGGAAACCTGCACAGATAAACTTTGTTCTATTTTATGTTCAGATTTTCCTCGAACCTATCTATACTCAGCACGCCGTCTCAAATACACAATCAAGTGACTATATGTAGTATTATTTTCTTTATACGTTTACAGGTCAACTCCTATTTATTAAATATATTAGATCGATACTTTAAACAATTTTTTTAATAATATTAAGAGCAGGTCTTTTGTGAGACGGTCTCACGAATCTTTATGTGTGAGACAGATCAANAATATATTAGATACTTTAAACAATTTTTTTAATAATATTAAGAGCAGGTCTTTTGTGAGACGGTCTCACGAATCTTTATCTGTGAGACAGATCAACCCTACCGATATTCACAATAAAAAACAATACTCTTAGCATAAAAAATAATATTTTTACATGGATGACCCAAATAAGATATTCGTCTCACAAAATACGACCAGTGAGACTGTCTCACACAAGTTTTTGACTAATATTAAAACAATCGAAAATAAGATAAAATGGAAAATGCGTGAAAATTTGTTTTTTCAGTAATTTTTTAATGTGTGAAAATACACATATACATATATATATACACATATATATATATGTGTATGTGTGTGTGTCTATAT
>NC_133322.1:3077164-3199948 GCF_012295235.1 Primulina huaijiensis
TATATATATAATTGACGAAGAAGTATGAAGTAAGTTTTGAGTGCTTTTCGTTACTAATTAATGTTATGAATTGACATCTCATAATTTTTCTTGAAAGTTTTGTGAGTTTGTTTCAAATGAAAAGTCGGAAAAACAGCGGGTTTAGTTTGGGAGCTCGATATAGAGCTTGGCAATTTATAATAATATAGATGTTTTAATTAAAATATACAATACATTTTTTGTTCAAAATCACACCGATTCTTTATACGTTATTAAGAATTTAAAATTTTTTTTCCCTAAGAATTAAAGTTTTTATTTTTATTTTTAAAAATATTAATACAATGACCAATGTTGCTAAAAATAATTAATAATTAATAAAATACGAGGACCAACTTGCCAAGTTGTCCGTTTTGAATTTGAAAGAGAATGTTTCGAAAACATACTTATTATGATTCAGATGGAAAAATGCACTGAAGTACCAAAATTTATGAGGCACCCAGAAAAATCCCTTCTATACTACTCAATAGAAGCAAAAAATCCCATTAAGATAGATTGAATTGACGATGTTGCTCACCCCTATTATTTATGAATTCAACAAAATCACAGCCGGCAACTTACTAAAAATCTTAATAGATAAAGAAAGCAGTATGCAAAGGATTATCTCATTCTCTGAGGAAAGAGTTTAGAGACCTTATAGTAGCACATACTTTTTCTTTCTAATTCATTAGAAGGGGGCTAGTCCAAGATCGTACTTTCATAACCGAGCCGTTATTTCCGGCTGGCATAGAAGTCTCTCGTGCGGGCGAAGGAGATTACATATAGTAATATCGATCATCTATGACAAAAAAAACAACTAATTTATTTATGGATATTATTAAAAAGGTTGTGCAAAGCTAGTTTAGTCTCAATTTCGCTCGACGAAGATCAAAATGCATCCTCGTTTTGCTTATAATCTCTCGGATACAAATGATAAAAAATTACTCACTCGCAATTTTTTATATATATATATATAAAAAGAAGGTAGGATTCCTGCTTTAGTAAGCCTTTCAAATTGGTTAGAGGAATGAAATCGAAACCATATGGATGAATTTAAACTTAGGCCGAGGAATCATATTGTGAAATGTGAATGGAATTTATGTTATAATCACAATTTTATAAAAAAAATCTAAATTTCGAATATATTTCAATTAACTTATTTAAGCCATGTCTACACCTTTTCTCTAAATTTTTAGAAGTGATCATAATAAATTTTATAATTTTGGTCGTAATTTCGATTTTATTGTTCAAAGATCCCGAGGGCAAAACCGTCCAACGATAACTAACAAACTTCCCCCTGAAAATGGTGTTCCCGCCCACTTCACACTCTGCAACCTGTACTCAGCTCCATTAATGGCGATTCCTCTCCGATTCCAGCTCCTCCTCCTCCTCCTACTTCTCATCTTCATATCCATTTTCATCTCCGCCGCGGCAGCCCCACCTTTAATCCAAGAGGTAACTCCTTCCATCTTGGCCAACTTACTCTCCACACTCGGCTTCCAGAAACTCTCCACCGCCAATCTCTCCGCCTCCAGTCCTATCACCATCTTCGCTCTCTCTGACGCCGCCGTCTCCACCTGCCCTACCTGCTCTCTCCACCTCCTCATCCGAGAGTTCTCCCTACCAGGCCTCTACCCGCTGCAATTCCTCCAATCCCTGGTCTTCGGTACCAAAATCGAAACCCTAGCCCCCCATCGCTGCCTCACCATCACCACTGCCGCCACCGCAGACCATAACAAGAACAAGGTGTACGTAAACGGCGTGGAGATCGCGCGGCCTGACCTATTCAACGACGGAACAGTCCTCGTCCACGGTCTCCAAGGCTTCGTCTCCCACCTCTCTCCACTCTCATGCAACGTAGAACTCATGACGTCGCTCTCCTTCCCTTTCCCCTCGCTCCCTACGTTAGCATCGTCTCCGTCTCCCTCTCTAATGCCGCTCATGTTAAAGGACGCTATTCTCCGCCTGCAGACCATAGGGTACGGAGTCGTTTCTATGGCTCTCCGATTCAGGTACGCGGAGCTTGTTGAGCTGAAGGCCATGACGGTCTTCGCGGTCGACGATACCTCCATTTTCACCAGCGAAGGCAGCATCTACTTGTCGAATTTTTTACATCATGTGGTACCGAACAAGAGGCTTACGGCGGCGGATCTGGTGACTTTACCTCTGAAAACATCGTTGCCGACGATGGAAGCCGGACAGGATCTGGTGGTGACCACCGCTGGTGGCGGAGGAACTTTGACTCCGATGAAGATAAACCACATGAAGCTCGTGACCATTGATCTGATGCACAATGTTAAGATGGTAATCCACGGAATCTCTTCTCCTTTCCCGCGCGTGCAACAATATCAAGAGGCGGAGAGTGATGCAGAGATCCAACGGTCGAGATGCGGTCGATTGGATTGGAATGGTGGAATCTGTGTGATCGATGGCCAGGGGCGGGGTGGTCTTCAATCAACGGCGGATGTTCAAGATCACGATCGTGGTCTTTGACATCAGGCCGTTAATTCACTGAATCTTTGAGTGCTTGTAGCTTCATCAAACGGTTCAAGTGGTTAGAAATAAATGTCTTGCTAATATCTCTCTGCACGGATATTTTTTTTAGATGTGGTGGGATTGTTCTAATTGATTGTTGACGAGAGAACTCCTCTCAAATTTAAAATTTTGATATAAGATGAATTACAGTTTATCGACATTTTATATATAATAATAAGAAAAATAAGATACAATAATTTGATATATCTATATTTATAAACATGATTATAATTAATTGTATATATTATATATGTATCATATTTAAATTATTTATTATATAAATATTTTAATAATGAAAATTTGGTTGGTACATTATCATCAATAGTTTCAGACTTGTACCTAAAAAATTTAAGTGTAATTTGGGTATATTATCAAAGCATCCACAATTGAATAGTTGCAAGGGACGTAAATATTCAGAGCAAAAAAAAAAAAAATTCAACTTCATGTTAGATAGTTCGAATAAGCTATATGCCAATTAATTCGCCTAATATAAAAAAAAAAATTTAAACCCCGATTGTGCAAGACTATACATCCTTAAGCTAGTTTTCCTCTCCGCGATCTTTGAAGGACGAACTGAAAAAAAAAACCCAGACGGCCAGACGGGGTGTTGGGGAAGAAACCTACTACAATTGGATAAAATGAACAGAAAAACTGAGAGATCTAGATCTAAACCTTCTTTCTATGAACAATAATCATAAAATAAACTATCCACACCCAACATGAGAGCCTAATTCCATCAAGTTTGGTACAAGCTCAAGATCGAGAAATTTATTCCATAAAAGACTGCCGAATTCTTGACCCAAAAAAAAAAAAAAACAGTTCGCCTATCTATTTGTCACCAAATTTCTTTGGGAAAGATGATCACTTTTAGTGATCAATTTCCTCGATGAAACTCTGCAGGCAAGTTTAGATCAAACACACTGCCTCCAGAACTTCCTTTTCTAGCCCGCTTCCATGACAGCTTTTGTCTCTTGTTTGAAATCCCAGAGGCGGTCGCTCGCCGTGCTTCTAGTACGTCTCCTGAAAAACAACGGAAAGTGTCGACTGTCAACAGCAAGTGCTGCAATTAATTTGGACACTCGCAGGAAAACATAAAAATTAATAATACTTCACCAACAGGAAAGCACGACAATCAGGAATAATAGGTGTGTTGAAAGCTACATCAAAAGGTCACAACAGAACAACGTGACAGATATATAACCATTGTTTGTCACACACACACACACACACACACACATATGGGAGATCATTGTTTGTGATATTGATTATCGCTACTAGGGTGAATTCTTGAAGTTCACATTTTTTTACCTGTATCTTTTAAACGAAAATTATTTTGGGACACTCATTTGGCAGTTTACAGTATTTCCTGTAAGGATCTCTCACTCAACATAATACTATAAATTCTTTCCAGTGTTTCCTCAGACGTTAATCCCAAGCAAGTTCCCATCATTTTTACCATCTAGGTGATCCACAGTTTTACGATTATTGTATCCACCTGCTTGAGCACTTGATACAACCGTCAGCTCTTCAGCCTTCTCAACGCCTTTTGACTGGTATGGAGCTATGTTGTGAGTAGTGAATTGAAGAGAACCCAACAAATCATTCTCGATACATTCATACCTGCAAGATAAGGGAGAGAGTAAGCTTCAATATTTCTCGTGAAATTTAGGCAGCAGTCTTCAATACCTACATCTTTTGGCAGAGGTTATCAGTAATTGCTGAGAGATTAATGATTTGCATCCTTATACGCATCACTCGTTTTTCAGAATACTCATCAAATGGCTCCTCAAGAAGTTTCGATAGTTTCTCAACATTTGACTCGAGCTGCTGTTGCTGGTCCTCGAACAAATTCTTTTTAATTTCCCTTTCCTCATTAGTCATTTCATCCGTAAATAAGTCATCACCAAACATGTAGAATGCAAATGGATATGAATATGAAAGAGACCTTCTCGATCGAAAGAGCCTGTGAAGCCCATTTGCAAGCCAGGTGAAATCTCTTAGTTTGGAATCCTTTGCTTCCAAAGTTGATATTTTTTCATTTATAGTATCACTCAGTCGAGATTCCTGCTTAAAGGAGTCCGTATGAGCTTTATAGCGATTATGATAATGCATGTATCTGTAAAGATCTCTCTTTGCACACTCAGCATTTTTCTCATTATCTTCTTTGTATCGCCCACAGCTGTGATTAGCAATATGGGACCATGTATGCTCTCGGCCTGTAGCTCCACCACACAGCCAACTGTAGAAAGCACAAGGGTAAGCCACAACGTGAAATGGTAGCATTTTCACTAGAAAAAAAATTAGATTAACTAACTAACAAGCCTGCGAAAGTTAATGGCATTATTCCTATGTAAACAATAGAATATTATGGCACAAAATTAGATATTCTGGGGGACCTTATGCACACAGAACATCTGCTATTAAGGTGCAAACAGGCAATAATATCTGCCAAGACAATTCTACAACATCATAGTCATGGAATTTGAAAGTCTTGTCAGAAACAAATTACATAAAGGTACAAACGTGAAAGTCAAAGGTAATAGTGTCACAAAACTAAGTTAGAAAGCTCATAGGCGACAATGTCTTATATGCAACTTACCAAAAAGAATGTGTTATTTGCAATATCAAACCTCCAAAAAACCTCTGTCCAGCCTAATATATGCCAAATATCAGTGTTTATCTTGTTTACACACTACCACCAGAACAGCTTTTCCAATACAAAAAACCAAACGCAGGATACTGCTTTCCATCAATGAAGTAAAACACATATAATAGAAAGCATCATCATTGCCACGTGCCACAACTTGGAATTTATTAAACCCCCTCTTAAAATATGCTTCACGTAATCACGTTCATTGACCCTTCAGATTAACAAATTTGAAGCTGAGTCCGGATAAAAAAATGAGAAATTGGTCATCATGGAAATGTGCCATCAAAATTAGTTGCTGTGTAGCTCTTCTACTTGCTCCGGATAAGCTAAAAGAATAAAATAAGAAAAGAAGGAAAACAAGGAGATTTCCTAAACTTGCCAAACAATAAGTAAAAATGAATAGGAGAGATAAGAATGGAATCTAATTTCCACGCTGCGTATACCCCCAAAAAAAGGAGGGGTGAGACTGTCTAATCACAAGACAAAAGCGAAATTGATAAAGAAACATTTCTCAGCAGCATGACATGCTATTGTGTCAATATACATTAAGTAGCATACATGAGGAAGGAACTTTAGCAAGAACTCTTACCAAAATGCTTGCCCGCATATACAACAAACTAAATTACACCCTCCATTCTTCTCAACAGGTTTGTGACACTTGGGACATGGCTTGGTATGTACAGAAATCCAATTAACTGTCTCAGATTCATCTCGGCATTTCTTTGTCCATAGTTCCCACATCAAGCATGAGCAAGGGGAATGTGCTTCTGATAAGCAACTGAAACAGAATTGTGAACCACAAGAACATTCAACCTCACAAAATTCATCATTTTCTACCCGTATTGCATTCCCACAATGTGGTGTGCTGGGACACCATTTCACCATTTTATTGTCTTCAATGTATGACTCAAGGAGAAATCTCTCAAATTTCTCAGCCAAATCAGGGTGTTTGATGCTAACTAGTTTTCTGACAATAGCTTCATCACAGATAGCGTTGCATTTATGGGCCATACACTTGATCCGTTTGCTCTGCCCATCATTTATTTTCACAACAAAATGCTCCGTCCAACCTGAAAAATTTTAATACTAAAATACTAGATGTTTCAACAATTTACTATCCTGAGCACATGTAAATCTAGAAAACCAAAAAGCTGGAAAACGAGGCACTGAAAAACACAAAACTAACTACTCACTGTACAGAGGAATAGCAGGAACTATTACAGGATGTCATTTTACCAAATACAGACTGCCCTTGAATATAACCCCAATAAAAGGAAAGGGTGCTTACAATTGTCACAAAAGCAGTGCCCACATTCCATTGTGGTTACCTCTTGTGCAGGGACATCATCCGTACATATATCACACGTCATTGCTAAGGAAGGCTCAAGTGGATCAAGGTCAACAAATTTGTCTGCAGTGACACCTGCTTCAGAAAACAAGAAAGCTTTTCCCTTTTCAACATACACTGCAATCAATTTCTCAACGTCCCAACGATGATGAATAAGAAGAGTTCTGGCATGCTGTTCTCTCAGTGATATTAAGTCCATTACTCTTTGCAAATCTTCCCTCTGCATGGATGAAAAACAACCTCATTCTTCAGGTCAGCATGACATATATGCCACCAATTTGTTCTTCTAATTTGACCTTACAGGATTAAGAAACCACACTGAGCACATCTCCATCTCATATTTGATAAGTCACTTGTCTAACTCTTAAAATGACGAATTACATTTGCGGTTTGCTGTTTGCATTTTAAAATCAGTAAAAAATTCACCCAAATCAATATACTTAGGGGCATGGAAGGTTTTAAGATGTAATTTGAATAATTGAGTATAAGAAGAAACTGCGAAGCATAAAAATAGTCATGCAGAAGATAAAAAAATGAGAAAGCATACCCAGTGTGCACACAAAAGAAAGAAACAACACTATACCTGTGCTGCCAAGAGAGACTCTTTCGTGATTACCTGCCGAAGGCACAAAAAAAAAAAATCAGTAAACACCTCTCAACCATTATACCAACAAGATAATATTCATTCCACAGTAGAAATCCACTTTTCGTTGAAGTAACAGGACCCTGCAGGGCTGAAACGTGAAAAAGCACGGCCAGAAATAAGAACGGACTCCCATCTCCATGAAATGATAAACCAAACCACATCAAGGCGATTCAACAGGACTTAACGCCGAGGATAAATAAACAAAACCCAATTTTCCAAGAAAAGAAGAACACTCGAGATTCTCTCTTTAAAAGCACAGAATATCATCAAGAAGAACGAAGTACAGACTTCGCTCTAATTACGAAAAAATACCCCCGGATTTTTACTTCAAATGAAATTAATCGACATTCCTGACAAAGCAAATAATTCAACTAGAAGCTGATAAAACAGCGCAGATCCAAAGTCCAGACCATTCCAACTTGAAAACTTAAAGAAGACGAAACATTATTCACATAATAGTACACACACAAATAAAATAAAATAAAATAAAAATCTAAATGCATTCCTTGCAAGACGAAGCTTTTGATGAAGCACACTGAGCATCGGAATCTTCATTCTCAATCCCGTCCAACGATTCTTCGCTGTCACTCACAGAATCCTCCATCTCAATAACCCCACACCCAATACCTCTCTATGCAACTGTATTATTATAATCAAGTGCATCAATCGACAAAACAATCGGATGCCAATATTGATCGTCGTTGATTTGACGACTGTTATCGGCTCCGAAATCGGCCGACGAGCAAAATTGCCCGATAAATTCCCGATGTTGGGGGAGAGGGTTTATTGGTGAGTGTAGAGCTTCCAACGACCTCAGTTTTTGTTTGCACAAACTTTTTACTCCGCCGGAATATTGCCATTTGCGTTAAAATATTTTAGGGAAAAATACAATATATATATATATATATTTTCGATTTTGGTATTATTTCTCAAATTTCAATATGTTATTTTTGTAATTTTGATATTTTTTTTGACGTGACGCATACATCACGTAGGCAACGACTATATGATTTCAACGTGGTGTTGACATGTATACTTAACACTTTAAATAAAAATAGATTAAGATAATCGTATCATAAATGAAAAATACATAATTAAAATTGAAATTTAACAAAACATATAACCACTATCTTAACTTACAAATAAAATTTAAAACTTTTAATTTTTAATCATATGATTATTATATAATGATTAGTTTTAATCGTACATATTGACATATTAAAATATTTATGTGGAAAAATCAGAAATATTATCTAATTTATGTTAAAGTAAATATTAATCGAAATAAGTTTAATTAAAAATGCTTATCTTATATTTGACAATTAGATACGTGAAATTTTCGAATAACATTGAATTTGACAATTTTTTGTTTGCCATATTCAAATAAAGATATGGTTCACTTGATTTGATAAGAATTTAAAATCAGTCAATTTTATGATATATATGGGTCTAATTATGCTATATGTATTTCTTTCACTCTAAATATGGATCGAGTCGATTTATCTCACAAATATATATTTTTGAGATAGTTTCACAAAAAACTTACTATCACGATTTATCTTTTTCCCCCACTAACTATTGGGGGTTGGAGGATGAATATTTAAGCGATTGTTTGATAAAGAATAGGTATCTTGTGCGATGATTTCATAGATCTATGGACGGATCGATCTGGTCCATACATATAATGAAAAGTAATAATTTTGAAATAAAAAACAATATTTTTCATAGATTGAGTCGATATAATATGTGTTATTCTGTTATGAGCTAAGTACATATGTATTAAAATATTTTAGTGTTACTTTAGATATTCTACTATTTTAAGACTTTAGAGATGATTTTTACAAGAGTCTATAATAATTAATTAGAAAATTAATTTAAATATGATAAATCTTAGCCATTTTTAATATACGATGTTTTGATAAAATTTTTTTAGCAAGAGTAATACGATCATTTAAATATAGAAAATATTTGATTAAACCTTGGAGTTCATATATAAAATTGATATGGTTATTTTTTTTATTTTAATAAATTTATGGTTGTAGAATTTAAAAAAAAATTAATATTAAACATTTTATAGAATCCTCAGAACCTCAACGCAACAGTGTACACTGTTTCAGACAAAGGACCTAGAAATGTACTGCAATTTTTGACAGATGAGAGGGATCCGGTCCACCTTTTGATTCTGAATATTTCTTGATATCAACTGGATTCTCAGGTTTATTGTAGTTTGACAAAGTTGGCACTTGGAGATGGCGATGTAGGGGGTTTGAGATCGTCATATCTGAGAAATAAAATTCAGAAGTGGATGATATTTTAGCAGTTTACCTAGAAACATACTGAAGTGTTTTTCAAAATAAGTGTTCGTGTAACCGAACTCATACTAAGTCATCCTTCTAAATTTGATATTTCAAAGCAAAATCAATCATCAACTTAATATGGACCAAACTGGACTCACGCTGTGTATGGAGAAAGAGGCCTTGTAGCAGTTGACTTCACCGGTTCGGGATCTTTCTTTGGGGAACTACTTTTTGAAACAGGTGGTGTGGGGGTGTTTGCATTATCCGACACCTAAAGCCGAGATAGAACTTTCAGCCTCAACAAAGAACAAGTATGGGAAAATTTTCATAAATTTCCTGGATTGGCATGCACAGAAAAAACATTTCAAGTACCAGCAAGCTCTGTGGTATATTCTAGTGATTACAAATGCATTTCTTGCTGTTCTGGTGCATAAATCTACGCAAACCAATTTTAAACAAGTCTTGTGGCATGGTGCATCTAAACTCTCAGAGAAGAAAGGGCAGTATGCTTGAATACATGAAACACATTCATGGGTATTAAGACACTTAAAACGCTAAGAAGGGATATAAATAAATGATATTTACTTCAATATGCATTTGACTGAATTTTACCCTGGAAGCATAAACTTCAGCACGCCGAGATGGTATCTTTTGAAGGAGTTCTCCGACGGGAGTCAAAGGAGCTGAAGTTTCTGCAATTACTTCAACGATTTTGAAGGATGAAAGGCTGCGATTTTTGGCCATGAATGCCAGTAGTTCTGCTACCTGGTGTTCATAAAAATAATTATTTAATTCTGAGTTAATTAGGAAAAAATTAAAAACAGTTATCGATGTTACTTTTTCTTGAAAAACTCTCGTTTTGTAGAAGGATATCATATTGATTGAATGATTAACCTGACTCTGAACCTACAAAAGGCTCAAGTCAAGCTAGCATGGCTTCTCCAACGCTCCCCCAAAAATTTGTAATGCGTGAACAAGGAAGAGAACCTGCAGATTTGACACCAATCCACCAAATAGAGTATCCTCCTCCGACAACGTAATATTATGTGTTTCTTTGAAAGAATCGGTAGGCCTCTCCATTCCTCCAGGTCTCACTATCTGCAATAGGTGTTCGAGTATGAGTATGAAAATTGTTTGTATCAGGATATTATATATCTCACTTCACACATGTCAATAATTTATACATAGGATCGAACACTTCTTGTCGTAACGAAAAATCATACTTGCAACATTAACTCAACTCAAAAATTTTAAACCATACAATACTCTAATCACTAAAATTTGATCGACGCACCACATAACTCATAAGAAACAACACAAGACAGCAAAACAATTATTGCTATACTCTACACAATGGTATGGTCCGAACGACTCTCACCGTGTATGGAAGACCGCTGGCAAGAAGTGCTTCCTCTGCTTTCCTCTTCCAAATTAGGACTCCCCAAAACAAACTTTTTTGGAGATGTGTATGACAATCATAAATCAGAAAAGAATAAAAAACTAGAGACTTGCAGATTTCTTGTTTACACTTCACAGCCTAAGGTGATTTGAACAATTCATAATGGGGAACTCTTCGACTTACTTCAAGATAGCAGCAGGAAATCCAATTTTGTTTGTTCCGAGAGATGTGACCAAAATGAAATGCTTAACCTTAGAAGAAGTTGCTGCAACCAAAAATGGGAGTGGGCATTTATAGTACAATAATAAACATATTTCTGGGTGGGCCCCACCTTCCATGGGCTTGAGTTTGTGGGAAAGTAGTTTATGACATGCAACCAAAGTCAGAGGATCACACGCAAAACCATATATATTTCATCATTGTGGTCTTGAGAGCTTATTTCAGGGCCTTTATCCCCAATAGTTGCAAATATGCATATATCTCCCAGAATTCAACTTACACGCAAGGGTATGTTAAAAGTACAAATTTATTGTAGGACCAACTCCCAAATTTATTGTAGGACCAACTCCCACACTCGAGCTTTGGAAAAGCAATTTCTAACATTTATTGCAACTTTTTGATTGATAGACTACAAAATTTCATATAGGACAGATAGATCTCAACCAAAAACCAACTAGATAACTATATTTAAGCAACCAACTAGACTATAACTATATCTCAACTACTGTACCTTTTGTAATCCTTCCATTCGTTAAAAACTTCAGTTCTACAAATGAAGAATACTGGTTGAATTTTATGATGGTGCATTTTACGGTTAACTTATTCAATCCTGTTAAAGCAAATTAGGAAAGCCTAAACCAGAAATTTTCTTACCTGCATCAATCAAGTTTTTGGTCGCCTGAAAATCAATTCGGTATGGTCCAGTTATATCAGAAATCTCCTTTTCGCTTGCACCGATGCAACATATAACAGTCGAAGAATTTCCAAGTGCTGGCTCAATCTGATCCCGTTTCTCCAGGTCACACACCACAAGTTTAAGCCTATCTATAGCTGGACTAAAGACCAAAAAACTATGAATGAAATTCCCAATTGACATGTAGACATCAATCTTGCTAGAATAAACAAGCCCATATAATCACAGATAGAAATGCCAAGAAATCCTATTAAATGTCAATATCAATTACAAACTCGATCTTATGTTAACAATCTAGAAGCCCATTTTATCTTACGAGTGCCTCCAGCCACATCGTCGAACTTCATGTTCTGAACACTCTGAATAGAAGAAAAATATCATAACCATGAATAAAAGAAGAGAAACACCATTTCAATAATAACCAAGTATCAGAACTCATACTTGCAATAGTGATTCGGCTCTCTGAATACTCCGAACACCAGCTTGAACCTTAAATCCTAATTTTAAAAGCTCCCTGCAGGAGAAAAACAATATTTAAGCAACCGAATCAGTTTTTAAGCATCATAGTCCAGAAGATTTCTCATCGAGTAATTAAGTTAAACGAGCACCTCACAGTTCGAGATCCAACTTTTCCAGTGGCACCAGCAACAAACACAAGATTCTCATCCTTTCCACCAGCATCACTCGACGTAGTATTTTGTGCCTCAACTTTTAGTTTTACGGAGCCTTGTAAAGGAGCATAGTAGTACAGTAAATAGAAGGCAGGAGACACGTCATTGACAAACAGGGAGAACGATAGGTAAAAAATTATGAGCAATGCTAGATGTACACTTTAGGTCACACTGACATTTTTCCTAAAGGCTAGCAGAGGAAAAAAATAAAAGAGATGAAATTGGATTCAAATATATTTTTGTAATTTCTCATGAAAAATGTAAGTCTGAGTGTCACCTAAAGTGTACGCCCAAAATTTTCCAAAAATTATAGTTTTTCCTTTCATTATTAAGATAATCATAGTTCACATACTGTCTATGCATTCTACCTTAAATTTGACATGTACTCTCCTTTGCACTGAATATTAAAAACAGAAATGATAAAACCCCAAGGCAATAAGAATATCCCAATAGGAAAACAACAGTTTCAAATTAATGAGGAATTCCCAAAAAATCAAATTCTTTTTTGCAAGATAACCATATGCATCAGAAACCACTAAAAAATCAAGACCGTATTTTTTACCAAAATGAAAATTGCACCAGTTCATTAATCAATTCTAGATTGTGTTTTAACTATAGATCCCCAAAGAAACAACCAGAGAAATTTTAAAATGAATAACTTAATGTTTAAGTCATATATTCACACACGACACACACTAATGTTTTCTCTACTGGTGATCATTTATGATGGGTGACCTCAAAAAATGAAGTCTCTTCCAGCAAAAAAAGCTGTCCGTAACTAAGTTGTTGGGTTACCCTAACAATCACGGTTCACCATAACGGTAGTCGGTAGCGGTACCCACTGGCTATATCATGGAATCATCATGGCAAATCCATATTTTTTTGGTTAAACAACTCATAAATTTTTTAGAAGAATATCAATACTAGTATTAATCATAGCATCAATCGATGTAAGTTACTAAGTTAGTATATAAAATATAAAGCCCTTCATTATAAGCTTAGAAAAGGTTGATCATGGTCTACAAAAATACCAATCGTTTTCTACTTAGACACTTACATTACATACCGCCAAATATAACACCAGTTCGTCCTGTTTTTCTCCTGACACATGCTCAATTCTTTACAAAAATGGAACTATGGAATTCAATCCATTCATGTTCCATCTGTCATCACAGCGATTCCATTAAACCATGATTACAATCAGATTCCAAAAAGGAGCGGATCACATTAAATCTCATATAATCAAATAAAGCTAGTGCAAGGAATCCCAGAACATTTCTCGCCGAAATTCCCGCATCCTGGTTGAAATAAAGAAACAAGGAATTCAAAACAAACAAGAAGAAACAGAGGTTCAACAGAATTCTCCTCACTCTACCCCCTACATTCCCCCATTTCACACAATTCAGGTATGAATTCAAAAGGGTTGCACTAAATCACACAAAGAATCACGACAATACCTGACATTCGTGCTTTGTAATAAAAAAATTGGAGCTTTTTGCTATTTGGGCAGTTTCTGTAATCCAACGGAAGCTTGATATTGGTGAGCCCATGTAAAAATGGCTTATCTGTAAACCCGCCATGAGAGATGCAGCTGACTGCACAAGGAAACTGCAGGGAACGGAGCTCCATGAATGCGAGAAAATAGCTGAAATTATCCTGTGATGGCCTTTGTAATATCCATATCCCAGATGGTTCCCTATATCCTATTATTGATTGGTCCACGCCAAAAAAAACTGCGACCACATATTTCATTTACAAAATCAGATACCAACAATTGCAAAGATGAAGCTTGTCATTTACAGAATCAGTTATTATTTTGAACCATTTTTTTCCCATGATATATTAAGCCTTAAAATAGTAGTCCCCCTTTCTTTTTTTCTTCTCGGGTTTCAACAGTCTCGAACCCAAGATTTCATTCCGAATATGAAATCGAACCACAAAAAATATGATGCAAAAATTTATATAAATTCAAAGAAATAGTTCTAAAGCTATTTTCTTGTGCTTGCAAATTGAATCCATGAGGGTCGTCAAAACACACCTAATGATATAAGAGACATAAATCACTTCCAATTGGAAGATATGTTTTCGATCCTACGTTGAAACAATGTTATGATTAGCTAAAACATGTAAAGTTTGAAAAATGAATATTATGTACGTCATTTGTTTTTAATAAAACAGAGATAAAAATATAGTTTTATTTTAATTTTCTCTAAAAAAGCTGATATTAGTAAAATAATAAACACAAAGATCTATACAATCTTTCCAATAATAACTTCTTTTTTTTAAAAAATAATTCATATCAAATGTAAGATATATCGCCGTAAAATGAGATACATGTTTCATATTTCTTCGTAATATTATAATTTGTGTCAATTATTAAGTAAAACCATTACTAAAATTAGTCTAACATAATGATTACCACCGCGAAATTTTCACCAATGCTGATCAATAGACGAACATTATAGGTAAAATGAAGTTAGAAACACCTCTTTCAAGTTCTTCACAATGAGATACTTCCCAGCAAAGAAGGCAGTTGCAATAGTCTCTTCATGAGCATATTTTCCACGTATTATTGAAGTATAGTGTCACGCCCCGAGCCCGGGGTCGCCCTGCCTGACTGCACAATGGGCTCATATAGCAACTACTTCGTATTCGTCCTCGCTTTACGAAAATGATTAACCCAAGTTGCTATAAAAGTCAATTGTAAACCATTATAAATTCATTTTAAATATTTGATTTTAAACACGTGGGACAAGAGTATTACATATAGGTCAAATTGTTTGTTACCATTCTCAAGACGAATAGTTTTTACTTCCATCTCTTCAAGTCTCTGGTGGGATAGAACTGAATCGTTTAATTGCATCCATTAAAGTTTCCCTCCTCACTTGATTCATGAGTAAGATTTACATTCTTAATGAACAATATGCATAGTAAGGGTTCCAGTGACAAGATATTTTATTCAAAAGGTGCACAACCACCACATTCAAAACCGTTCGCTGTTTTCCGGTGAGCATCAGGAGCAAAGTCATGATCCTGAGTGAGGTGGCCACAGAGGGAGAGGAGTCCATTTAATATGGTTGGGGTGGATTTTAGATTTTGAGAACGATTATGGAGAAAAATTATTCAAATAGGCAGAAGATTTCCACGATCCAACCCAAGGGACCATACACAATTCAGTTGTACAAACTGATGGAAAGGGGTTAGTGCATGTTTCGAAATATAAATCACATAAAGGACGAAGCAACAGATGCAGTACATATTACACGTCAACGGTGATCATAATCAATCATATAAGCAAACCGAAAATGACAGGTTAATCGTTTTACCAAGTTATTCAGCCAAAATAACATTTAACTGAAAGGAAAATCAACCAAAATATCTATGGATTCACACAGAACCGTGAAACTAATATTGATATCTTTTTTATCCCTAACCCATCATCTATATCCAAAAAACATTGAATTTATGAGCAGATAGTTAACATTACAAGAAATAGGAACCTGGTTAACAGATGGGTTGTGGATGATGTCATTAGTTATCCAAATCCTCTCCGTTGGAAATTGTTTTCTAGCTTCATAAGCAATCTGGACAGCTCGCTCAACCAACCCAGCAAAATCCATAAGCTTCAGCGAGCTTCACAGTTACATTTCCCCACGTATGCTCATACCCGTTCTCCTTCAGTTTCTTTATAATGTCACCTGGAAACTCAGAGAACAAGCATATTTTAGTTTTAAAAAAACTATTTCATTCCAAATAAACTAAATTGGGAGCGCTCATATTTTCCATCAATTAAACCAAAAAATGTCAACAAAGAAGGAACAAAAATCGCAAAATACTTGTATACTCGAGGTTCATTAGCTCCATAATCTCTTCCTTCTGTCCGAACCCCTTGCGGTTGTAATTCTGCTCCTCGTCAAGGTGAGGTGAAACGCCTTCACATTAAACTCCAACTCCGCGGAGGCGGTAGACGAAGACTCAGCTTCTCCGGCTGCTTGACACCGTACGGAGGAGGCTCTCCGACGGCGGGAAGTTCTACTCTGCGGGCAGCCGAAGTCCGGGCTGGTGGGGACACGAGAGTACTTCAGAGCGATCGCCATGTAAATTGCAGCGTATGCGTGCATGGTGCGGAATTTATCTCCCGCGTCACACGTGTGGTTCAAAATATTTGTGAGTATCAACCAATGATTAAATACCACGTGTCATATGTCTATATTTTTTTTATGGGGAAATTTTATGCAGCGGCTGATGTTAAATGGGTGGGCTATTTTCGTAAATTTGGTTTTCACAAAAATAAAAATAAAAATACTTCACAATTAAATTACGCGATCGTCATTAATTCTAAAAATATCACAATTACATTATCAATAATTGTTTTACGCTTTCCATTGGACCAAGGAATGTCTTCATCCCTTAAAAATGAGGTAAAAATTTGTGTAAGACGATCTCACGGATCGTATTTTATGAGACGAATTTCTTATTTGGGTCATACATGAAAAAATATTACTTTTTATGCTAAGAGTATTACTTTTTATTGTGAATATCGGTAAGATTAACCCGTATCACAGATAAAAATTCGAGAGATCGTCTCACAAAAGACCTACTCTAAAAATAAAGATAAATAATTATTTACCGAATTTTAAAAACTACTAATTATATACATATATTCAAAATATCAATTATAATTATATATTTTTTATAATATAAAAAAGAATAAATAAACTTTAGTACTATTAAAATAATATTAAATTTTTAATGAAACTCAATTTTCAAACGATCATGTATATATTATAATGATGATGATATGATTGTAGAGTAGTTAATGTTTTTTCTATTTGATTTTGATGTAATTCACATGTAATGGCCGTGGTATTTGTATTTATTTAGTTGAGTAATATATTTTATTTATTGAATAAAAAAATGTAATTAAAGAAGACCAAATAATTATTGGCATAATTGTTCACTTCGATTATACGAAAGTTAAAAGATTAAATGAACTGGCATCCATCCCTCAAGGCTTCTTCCTCTTAAACCTGCGGCGACAGCTATGACTGCATGGCTGCTTGCAGTTTCTGTATCCATAAACAGTGGTTCTTGCCCCCGGTGTATTTCTGAAACCACGTAGGCTATCTGCTGATTTCTGCTTTGCAAAGGTTTTCATATGTAGGAGACAAGTATCACATAGAAATTCAGATCAATCTTGTACTTCCAAGAATTGATTATCGAACTTTCGTTCTTTGCCTGTTCAAACAAAGGGGCAGCATAAAATGACACGCATGTTGAAGTCAACTCAAGGCTGAGATTCATGTCATCTAATTTGGTTAGCAAATCAAATTGGTTGTGGATTATATAGATCCAGAGACAAGAGCTATACAAAGATTGGAAACAAAGTTTTCATAAGGGAAGAATATGGAATTAATAATGTTGTCCATGCAATTCACCACTTTCCTCCTTACCTTTGCCCCTAAGCTCAGGCTTGGATGCGCAACTGACGCAGAGGGTTGTTTAAATCATGGTCGAAAACTTGGATTTTGTATTGACAAATAAAAATACGGAAGTGAATACGCCAAAACTGGAAACATGGCCTGATAGATGAAGGCACCACTCCCGCACATAATGTACGGGTACTATCAAGATGACAGATAATAGAGAAGTGAAGTCCAACAGAACTAAATTTCAAGAAATGTGCAGGACCACTATCAAGATGACAGATAATAGAGAAGTGAAGTCCAACAGAACTAAATTTCAAGACATTGATTCTGCACAATGGCTCGAGCTGAGTTTACCTGTTTCAAAGAAATATCCCAATCTACATCAACGACTGTAGAATCCTATGCTACCAGCATAAAAAGAGCATCTATCATCAAGTGTTGGAACCATTGGCAAATATAATGAATCATGTCACTTGCCACAGAACATTAAGTACACCGTAAAAGGAGGCTTACTTCTATTGCAAAAATGGCTAATCAGGTAGAGATCACGACATGGTAAAAATAAATTTGTAATTTAGTAAAGCAACATAGTGCCAAATGAGAAATATATATATATATATATATAATGCTCATGAAAGTATGGCATAGGTACAAACCGGAACCACGACTACAAGCTCTGAGCTTCAAACAACACACAACTATGAGACTTCATTTCATATGTTGATAAACCATCTTCAAGAGGAACACCATCAACAGAGAAAAAGCCAGGAAAAGGAAGCGCTGTATCAACCAAACGAAACCAAGCCGTGTTATCTGGAAGTGACGGGAGAGAAACTTCCTCAGACTGATTAGCACTGTTGAAGGCTACAAACAAGTCACCACATGGTTTTGGAAAAGCCGAAGTCGATTGGCTTAACTTTTTGTCAACCTTCAAAGTCACAGCTACAAATTTGGATAATGGATCATCCCATGTTGGTGGAGAAAGATCGGTTCCATGCCACTCAATTTTATCTTGTTTCAAGAAGCTCTGCCTCTGAAGAAGATCACTTCGTCTCATTTTCAATGAGCACAAAAATGAAATAAATTGTGTGATCTGAATACTGAAGCCAGATCTCAAGGAGTTCCAATCCAAAGGTTTCCGGTCAGCATATGCCAGGGAACCTCCACAAGATTGACCACATTCGTCTCCCATGTTGAGAACTGGCACACCCAAAGAAATAAACAATATGAAAAGGAAATTACGGATCTGTTTAAGTCGCCTCTCTAGCACAGAATTCTTATTTGTGGGTCCTTCTTCCCCGCAATTCCAACTCAACTGAGACTCTACTTCTTCACTACTAAAGCTAACTAAATCTGTTAGAGTGAGTCCAACATTTCTAGTAATAAAATTGAAAGAGAATGCTGGACCCCGACCACCCAGAAAGATATCTCCACTTCCACAAAATCGTGTTGCTAAACTGCTTATAGAACCTTGACCCCTCACAAAGTTTCTTGCATCAACACAAAATTTTCCGTTCATTTCTGCCCACCGTTTCCAGTGAGGGAATACTGATTCTTTTGTCTCCATGTCATATGGATCCCAAGAATCTGCTATTATTTTGATATTCGAAAGTAATGGATCAAAAGCAATAGCTTCAACCAAAGGAGGGCGTGAAAGGAACTCACCGTGTTTACCCCTCAGGAGTGAAGTTGCATCGATGAAACAGAACCCATCGATGTGATACTCAATCACCCAATGCCGAAGACTCTCTAAGATCATTTGTTGCACAACAGGGTAGTTACAATTCAGCATATTTTTAGATTTCAAGTCCTCTTTGGCGTGATAATATGAATCATCAATTCCTTTCAGTGTTGCGTCCTCACCAGTATGGGTGAAAACAACTTCAAGCAAAACCTCAATTCCACTAGCATGCAGCTTCTTAACCATCTCTTTCATGGAATTTGCAATAAACTTCGGGTCGCCAGAAGGTCTATATGAACTTCCAAGAGAAAAGAAGTGCCAAGAAAAATAGGGTCCTTTGTGCTCATCAAAGGGGAAGATTGGCTCTAATAAGACGGCATTGACACCAAGATCTTTGAAATGGTGCAGTTTCTCATAAATACCATAAAAAGTTCCAGCAGTATTGGCAGGTAACTTACTTGACTTATCCTTTGTAAAGCGGGTGACATTTAATCGATAAACAATAAGTTTCTCCAAAGGTAAGCTCGGATGGAACTCACCACTCCAATCAAATGCAGGTTCCTCGCACAATTTTCCAAGCCATTTTCGACTTAAACCCAACCCAAAGTCCTTTATAACCTTAGCATATGGATCCAAAAGAACATGTTGCCCTCTGTTGGCATTACCACTGCTGCAGCGATAACCATAGCTCTTAAAGGGCAGAGAATCATCTATCAGGGCATGCCAAATATAACCAGAACGATTGACATATGGATCCAGGTCAATCTCTAAAGCAGGCTTGTCAGCTGTAGACTCCGAATATAGACATAGGACGACACTTTCAGCATTACTCGAGAAAAAGGCAAAGTTTATGGATCTATTATCCAAGAAAGAAAGGCCCAAGGGAAAAGGGCGTCCAGAGCCAAAACCTACTGGCACAACAAAATTAGCTTTCCTGTGGCTTTTAATTGTTGGTATTTTAAAACCAGAAGGCTTCAATAGAATTGAAACATAGAAAGGGGCTAAACTTGCATCAAAATCCAATTCAACAGCTAATCGACCTACAGAATCTTTGATGAATGGGGTTTCGACAACATTATCTTTGCTATCAGCACTTGATTTTTGAAAGTTCAGCGGCATAAAGATTGATGAGTCAGATCTGAACAGGCCCCAGCTCATAATAAGCTCTCCATCTCCCTCTCCATGCAAGGTGGAGACTTCAACACGTACTTCACATTTGTTATTTTTCTTTCTAACGAGCACCTTCAACTGACCACCAATCTCTGTCCTAAATCTATAAGATGCTACTTTTTCCGTGGTTTGAACAACTGAAACGTCTGAAGTGGCCAATGCCTTCATCACATGATGCTCCAGAGAAATCCTCCCACCAGATTTCATGAGTCGACCTTTGACTATTTTCTGTTTTAGATCAAATTTTACTAAATCCCTTGTAACCCTTTTCACATATATCCCAAAATTGGCAGCAAATAGATCAGGCGATTCAAAAGCTCGACAGCTTGAGCAAGCATACTGTACAGGAAGCATGGTCATTCAAACACATAAATGATGAAATAGTGAAATTGGAATGCAGCCAAATAATTCACTTGGTTGTCAATCTTTTCCTGCAAAAATGATCGATCAGGGTGGTCATATATCAAACTATCCCAACAACTATGCGCTACATACACAAGATGATGATTATCAAACGCTGTAAAATTCAGTCTTTTGGTATCCCAAAGTAGTTTGACAAGCATAATATCACAACATTTTTGTTTGCTTCTTCTGAGAGCAATTTGCTTATGAATTTTCAAAAGCTATCTTCGACAAAGGTTCAAAAATGCTAACGGATTGTTAGTTCATGGACCCTTTAATTCCTAAAGAGGACATCATCTCGAGAAAATGACTACTTAACCACCACTTCAGTTCAGAAAATCAAAATCGGGACGTCGGTGGGTGACTCGTTATCGCGTGATAATTTAAGTAGCATAAATACCTTCTAAAATGGAGTAGCAATCGCCAATAGCAGAGCAGAGAATGAATTGAAGAAGCGACCGTGGCGAATGGAGCTGTGGACTGATGGGAGTACGGAGAGGATGAATTGAAGAAGCAATAGTTTTTCAAGAAATCGTACGCACATCCCTCCGACCCTTTTCGATATTGTCAGAGCAAGAATGGCGATTCTTTTAAGTTTAAATTAAATATAAATAATTATGTTATTTAATAAATATTTTAACAATATTATATTATATATTCTGAATTAAACTTCGAAATGATAAAATATAAAGAATTGTTAAATAATTAATATATTAAAGTAATTATTGTGGTGGTGGGAAAGATCACGGTTAGCGTCTTTGGGTCTTGCATGCCAGAAAAATTCACGCTTGAGATAATGTCATTTGGACAAGTGCTTAGAATATGTATTAAAGCTCTTTTTATTCTTTTATTACAAAGAAATAAAATTTTAGTAAGATTTTTCCCATTTTACGTGGGTTCGAACTCATGTGGAGGTGAGGGATTTTTTCGCTGGGTTTTAAACGTGAGTCGACTTAATATGATAAACGTTGAACTAGAGAGATGTGAGCATATATCAATCCAAAATAATCTAGGATGGTAATTTGAATCGACAAAAGGACAATTTTTAAGACACTTATGCTTACACTGTCAAAAGTATAAAGAAAATGTGCCCCTGATGTTACAACTTTGATTCACAGAAGACCACTTTTGCATCTGAGTAGACGGACCTCGCATCATCTGCACACAAGGGAAATCATCATGCCATTATCTTGAGCCAGACTATCTGTTGTCCATTATAGTTTATATATTCAACTTATATGTTTACAAATATGGAGATCATAAGCAATCAGAAGAACAAGAACATTTCGATTATATATTTTCAATGATTTCTTCTGTCGGAATTTTAAATTTCAACAGAAACTTCAGAAAGAATTGATCTCGGTTATTACTGTTCGAGATCTTTAAAAGTTTTACTTTACTAGATTCAAGCCTGTGCATTTCTCTATTCATTAAACACGTTGAATGTGAATGAATGGCAAGAGCTTCTATAATGGATACTAACCACTTCTAGGAGGAATTTCGGTAGAGACGATTTAAAGATGCAGATTGCGTTTCTTCTCCTAAAACAAAGTTATTTCACTTTTCTAATATCTTCATCCTCTTAAAATTAAGTCTCACCAAAAGACTTTAGAAAAGACATTGAATCACTAAAATAGAAAAGAGACAAATTCGACATATTAATCAGCACAAACCAGGAACATAGATACCTGCAACTTTCGTCAAATCATATTCTGCAGGGACATTACTCTCACTTTCAACGGCTCCTCGAGCAGCTGCAATCCCAACTGCCACACTCTGCATTATATCTAAACCAGAACAGATCGATGCTATCGTGCCACCAACGAAGCAGTCACCACCACCAGTAAGCCTAACTACCGAGGCAGAAAGAGCAGGAAAATGTATAGCAATATAGTAACTTCCACTAGGCCTAGAAGTGTTCAAAGTCCTGCTTGGTGGGCAACTTAAATTAACAGTTTCATACAGTTCTCTACAGAAAGAAAAAGACTTCCTTTTGATAAAATCATGTTTCTCTACTCCATGCATTGCTTTGAGGCATAGGAACACTCCATTAGATCCAAGAGTGACAATCACCACTTGAATACCTTTCTCTAGCAAAACCCATATTGGAGGTTTTAGCATTTGAAACAATGATTCTGTGGAGCAACTGCTACTCAAAATATCTCTTTCAATCGGTGAGAATTTATTTCCACTAGAAAGAGCATTTGCCATAGCTACAAGCTCATCTTCATTGGGAGAGGTAAAAGTTATCTGTCCAAAAACTTACAATTAGCAGGAAGTCATACTGAAATATAAACGGTGAAATTTAGAAGGGTGTCACAGGGAAAGCAATGAACTGGCAATTAAGTCCATCCTTAATGCTCACAACAATGAGAAACTAAAACTATAAAGATTAGAGGGGTGCTAAGAACAAAACCGCAACAGATGTTAAATTTGAAACTGCAATTAGATTTTTACCAATAAAAGAGATCAATCCTCGATGACAAACAAGAATTTTAGCACTCACATATTTTACAATGGGAGCGACTCTTTTGGACTTTGTCACTGATACCGGCTCAAACCAAACAGGAGTATCACATTCTGCTGCCACTGAGGAAAATTACAGCCAATAAGCGCTTCAAACAAGAACTTTAACAGTAAATTCTGCAATAAGAGAGTTGATTCACATGATAAGTTCAGTCTCTGGAGAATAATATTAACAAGCTCTTGTTAATTCCTTAGGTAAAACAAGAAAACGAATTCATAATCTCTAACTGTACCGAAACACACTTTGGCACAACCATTAATAAATGGGATGATATGGCAGGCGTTATGTGAGAAAATAAAGAGCATCCATGCTTGAAGGTTTCCCACAGCGTCAATAACTAGCGTTACTAGCCTAGTTGTTATCGATATAAGGAATAACAAAACGCGTACATCAAAATTGTACTTTTGAACAGTCACCAATCAGAGCCTCTGATTTAAATTTGATATACTTTCCTCATCCAATCATCAACATAATAATTTTATTAACTTTTTACCAGGCTCACATGAAGTGCATTTATGAAGCCAAGTTAGGGGCCAAATACAAGTGTTACTTATCTATTTATGATGAACATATTTTGAAAGACGGAGAGGAAGAAATAACTATACAAAAATAACATATTTTGAAATTTGTTTCACATCTGAAATCCAGACCCATCCTAACAATAATCGTAAAAAAAACAAGCTACTCAGATTGCCACGTGCAGCATACTCAGATACAAAATGACATATTTGGACATGCATGTGCATCTCCCAATAATCTGTACTCGGGATGACTCATTTTACAATATTTTTTATCCTTCGTCACAACTTTAAACTCTGATTTCACAAAGAAAGAAAGAATAGCAAATAGGTGATGTTTAACATACTTCGACAAGATACAACAAGAGCTGGAGGACTTAAGTTTGCGTCAACCATCAATACAGGAGCAACACAGAATTTGAATTTGAATTTCTGAATCCAATCAGGAGTAAGGAACCTTTCCTTGTCACATATTGCCAAATAAACAACCAGGAATCAGTACTATATCATATCAAGCAATAAGAACCACAGAACTCTTTCAAAAGAAACTTACAATTGCTTCCACACTAGCAACACCAGTAGCTAATTCACCTTCACCATCCAATATGTTGCAAACAACTGCACTCTCGACATCTTGGATCTTCCTAATGCCTGATGAGGGAATAACTGATAAAATCTATGTAAAGTTTACCAGAAGCATATGTAGTCCAGCCACATGATAAAGGGATATATCAATGGGAAAAAAGATAATAGGCCTTTATTTATTCTTTTAAGGCCGAAACAAATTTATCAACTCAAAATATATGGGACCACTAAGAAGGTCTTGACATCTTTCTATTTTTCTCATCACTGTAATGCCCTTCACTCTATGTTCCATCTCAAGATTCCTTGGCATGATAGATTAAAAGACGGTGATGCATGTGATGGGCATCACCAAAAATTCCAATCACTAAGATGTAACATGTGAATGATTGGTGCTCAACAAGAAAGTCAAGGGAGTAAGTCCTTACCTTCTATGGATAATCCAGCAGATCTCCAGCTTTCCAACATCAAGTTGCCTGGTTAAAATATAGATCACATGCCATGTGTGTATTGACAAGAAATGCGCCCATAAACTATCACAATACCAGAAACAATAACGATGTTGATGGATAAGATTTGTATGATGCATGCCACCGGAAAGGATAGAGCATACAGGTTCTTCATGAAAGATTTTGTGACGGTATCATCATTTTTCCAAGATTGGCTAAGGATATTAGAAATTTCAATAGGACATCAGTAGCATCCAAAGCTTAGAATCTAGCGGTGACATCTTTCTGTTTCTTCTATACCATTGGCTTAAAACTCACAAGATTTAAGATCATCGCACCATGACCTGGAAATCATTTCATATTACAGCTGTTATATGTAAATATATAGAGGGTAGACCTGCCAAGTCAAATCCTGTGGCACTTATCAAGTAAGGTTTTGCTCCCAGTTTTAGCAAGCATTCAGCAACATTTCTTGCTACACCACCTAATGCATAGTGAACCTGAATAGGTAAATTCCAAATCATACACAAATATAACAAGGAAACAACACATAACAATAAAAGGACAAGTCGAGAGCAAAATAAAATAAATGATTATCACGGGCGCTTTTAAAATTTTCAATGAACTGATGAGATGCAATAGTAAAGCATTTTATGCTTTCATATGTATACACCTCCATAGAATGATATTCTCAGTCTTGATTTTATTCTGACAGACTTACTAAGTTTTTGAGCAATCTCCATGATAATAAATAAATAAATCACCAATGTTCTTTAAATGTTTTTTCCCTGTTGGAAAGAAAAGTTATCTTCTGAAGAAAACACTACTGACCACACAACCTTGAATCAAACAAACAATTGATTACACCCAACAAGAAATATGCTAAGCATTTTATACACCAACTTCCTTAGTCCTTATTCCTTGCTGCGGAAACAGTACATTTTCACAGAATAATTTTACTAAAAAATCTAGATTGCAGATAACATCAAAAGCAATATGGATATCAGTTCACAGAGTATCGGTATACAACTATACATACGACACCTTTCCAGGAGTGGTGGTCCTGGGATTTGCAGGCACAGAAGGGGTGGCATTTATGTCCAAAACCATTCCTCCTATCACAACTGGCTCTGCTTCATCGCCTAAAACTTGCCCCTTTTTATCCAATTCCTGGAATAAACTCGCGCAAACACAGTGCAAGCTTGTAAACTCATAACATCGAAAACAAGAATTACTTATTCATATATTTTTTTTAAAAAAAAAAACCACAATGGAAACTCTGCAAAAATTACCATGTGAATGAATGCTGTGATTGGATTCCCGTGAAAAAAATATTCTGAAATTTGATCAGCTCTCCATCTTGGCTGTCTGCTCGGTTCATGCGTCGGGTAAACAGAACCGATGGATAATCAATTGGGCTTTTCTCCACGAAATTTGGGCTAAAAAGCTTCTAATGTTCTTTATTAATGGGCTACGATTTGAAGGTTGGCCCATGAAAATGGAATCAAAATGTCAAATATTTTTAATTCTTAAGGGCCCAGATTGAGATTTGAAAACCCGCCGTTGCCTTTAATTTTTCAAGGACCGGGGTTACAAATCTCGGCCCTTTAGATTTATTATAAAATTTTATTTTATTTTTATATTTTGATGAATGTTATTATTTTAAATAAAATAATAATGATGATAAATCATAAGAAATAAATTAATAATAATACTGATAGTTATAATGTTAAAAAATTTAAAATTAATAACAATAATAAAAATCTTAATCAAATTGGTGATGAACAAAATTTCAGAGTCAAAATTTATTTAATTCAAAAAATTAAAATAAAATAAATTTCTATTATTTTGGATTGCATCCAAATAAAAGAAATGGGTAAAAATTTAAAAATATTTTTTTATTCAATAAATCTAATTTAAATTAATCGTTTCAATCGATAATTTCGCTCAACCAAAGTTTTGTTCACCCCTAATTTTGTTGATATTCTTACTTTTTATTAATGTTGTTGATTTTGTTATTTTTAAATATTTTTAGCATCCACATTTTATTATTGTCATTAGATAGTCAAATAGGCATATTCCTTTTTACTTCGTTTATTTTTATATATATAAAAAAAAAGTTAAATTGAGTAAATCAATTTATTAATAAGATATAAATTTTTTCAGTTTTTGTTGTATATAAACCTATCATTTCAAACAAAAATAAATGAACAAATAGATTTCTGCATAAGCTAAAATTGAAATATTGCCAAATTATTTCTCCATTTCAATTAGGTAAAGTTGCATTTTCTGCTATCTTGGAAAAGCTACTACACTAATCAACCATAAGATCAAATTACGTCCTGCATTTTTTTTTAATCAAAATGATGAATATAATGGATACAGAACAGCTCTTTCTGATACTTTCTTTGTTATAAAAATACACATACTCCCTAAAGAAAACAAACAACGCCTAATCTTTCCTTCTTTTTCCTCTCAAATCCTCCATCGCCGTGACACGATGCTAACATAAAAAGAATGAAACCTACAAGAAACTAAATATACAAATGTCAGAAGTCGATCAACTTGTTACCTCATTTTTCGATGCCCTGTTGCAAATACTGAATCAAATCGTAACCAGCGGTGGTCCACTTATTGTAGGCATCGGTGCAGGTACGAATCATAAAATTGGCTGCTTCACGCTCAGTCATTTCTGGGTGAAATCTCTTGCGAAGATTACCGATAGGATCACCCCTGCTAAAGCAAGGCAATCCACTGTCTATCATCAGTGACACTGTGTTTATGATTCCATCCATGTAGCGACGTGCAGCAAGGTAACCTTTCACACACAGGCTGCACAGAACCATTATAATCTTCAAAGTAAATATCACCAAAAAAAATCTCATAAGATGGGCAGAAGCATAAAAGCTAAAGAAAATAATTATACTTGACTTCCAGTTTTACCTTACAAACTGGTGCCATGTCTCGCTTTTCATAACTCCGGAAGGGTCGAGTAATTGAGTCATCTCATGACTCAGTTTGAAATGTGCGCTCTCAAAACGCATATTTCCACCAGGTGAAGTTTCCAGAATGAAACCAAAATCAATATGAACAAGCCGCCCCAGGCTGCATTCATGATAAATGAGGGAGTTCAAATATTGTAACCCTTAAATGGACCACTCCTGGAAATACTTCGAGATTATTCCATAGGTGATATATACTTTGACCGAGCAAAATACTCCGAGATTATTTCATACCAGATGAAATATAGTAATTATTTCAATATAAGCATGATATTCTACGTTAATGGCAAGCAGATAAGTAAAGTAGCAAAATTCAATTTGTTTGATTACTTTTAAGATTTAAAGTATAAAGAATCATGCTCAGTAAGAAACATGGTTCAAACACAGAAATATATACAATAAATGAGCAAAAAACTCAATAACTTGCAAACAGATTATTTTTTTTAAATGATGCTTGGCATGCCTATGACCTATGACCCACAAACAAATGGATCAAAAAATCTATATTGCTATGGATGAATCTAGCCCACACCCCCGAGGTCAACAACGAATCCTGTTGTGAATATATTTGTTTTGTGATAGGCTTTGATTTGTGTGAACCTTTTAGATGGACAGTAGAAATCCACTCCAGCAATGATAGGTTTGGTAGCGTGTGTGCCTGCTTTAATGTTGACTAGACTTTTCCAATTTCAAACATGCAAAAACATAACCAACCTAGGAGTCACTGCCTAATGACAGTACATCAAATAGGCCGCTTACTTGTCAAACAAAAGATTCCCATTGTGTCGATCCTTTGGTTGAAGCAAGAGGCTGG
Organism: Primulina huaijiensis; assembly: GCF_012295235.1. Classification (NCBI taxonomy): domain Eukaryota; kingdom Viridiplantae; phylum Streptophyta; class Magnoliopsida; order Lamiales; family Gesneriaceae; genus Primulina; species Primulina huaijiensis. Next base: position 3,106,213 of record NC_133322.1, read on the forward strand.
CAACTGCATATCCAGCACTGCTAATGAGGAAGTTCTCACGAGCTGCTTCAAAGCTGGGAGAACCGACAGGCCCAAAGTCCTGCTGGAAAATCTCGAATAAACCACCATCAGTGGTCTCACCCATCTGACTTCTGCTCCTTGTGTTTGGCACAACCTGTCAATATAAATGATAAAAATCTAGTATCAAGTGAAAAAAAACTTGCTGGTCGAAAAAATAGCTGACTGGACTTATGGAATACCTCAATAATTCCTCTCTCTGGGTCAGTTGGAAGTACTCCATAAGGAAATAAATAGAGATCAAGTCCGACGGCTTCGAAAATGTCCTTCAAAAGTGAAATAACTTGCAAAGCAAGGACGTCTTGTCGACAGTCATCTCCAACCTATGCAGAGAGTTGGATCCATCAGTTTATGATCATAAAATTTGAAGTGAAAATTATGAATTGTATTCCCCAAATCTAGGTTCACTTAGTAATTTGTATTTGTCAATATTTGTTGAAATTGATCTTCAACATTGAAGGCAACACAAGTGTTTACAGTTCCACTGTTCCACATTAGACAGCTAAAATCATAAAAGGTCTATAGTAACAAACCAATAGGAATCCAAGTCAACAAAGGTTAAGTAGAACTTTGCAGCCCATATTGACATCCCATATTACAGTTAGTGCTCTGATCCACTTCTACGTAACTTCTCGATTTACCAATGCTATTTATAATCTTCTGGAATTTGAAAGAAAATTAGAAAAACCAAGGTATATTTTTGCTGGCTCATTGGGCATAAAAACGGTTTAGTGCCATCATATCTAATATATTAAAATTAAATTAGGCGATATTAGTCATATAAGCGTACATAAACTTAGTAAGATATTTTATTCAATGAGCTCAAATCCAATTCAAGCCGACCCCACTCTTGCTCATCAGTCATGATATTGTCTCAAATCCAACTTCAACTAAGCATTCAGCTCAAACCCATTCAAGTTTTTTAAACATGCTCCTTAAATATTTACCGAACGGAACTCATCAACCTTCAAAGTCATTGAGCTAATAGACAATAACTTGACTGGAGTGTGCTGCCACCATTCATTTACAGATGATTGAATTCGGGAAGGGTCGTCATAAATAATGCGGGGCAGAAGGGTTAATACAATACCTTGAAAATGCAAGCTTGAGGTTTAACACCTTTGCAATTCCCATCACGATCTACCACATTGAATGTAATCATTATAGGGACTTTTGCAGCTGATTGTAAAGGAATTCCACTATCAACCTGAATACTACTGACGAGTTTATTAGGAGCGGTAGGCAGATAAAGATCATTTCCTTCAACTTGAATTTTCTCCAACTCCCTAGTTTGGCATGAGAAACAGTATTTAGTGATTATAGTTGGTTTAACAACTAAATCTATAAATATTTGATCACATGTTCAAAAAATACACAAAGCACTAAAAAGCACACCTTCTTATGCCAGCTCGTCTTTCCTCTTTTGGAAGGGGAAATAGAACACCTGATATAGATGTAACTTTGTCAAAGAAATCGAATTCCCTTCGAAACAAGTCAAGGGCTTTCGGGTGGAAACCATCAATGATTCGCTGCCTAACAACCGGGAGAAGTGCTTGGAATGAGCTATTCTGAAACCAAAAACGAAGATTGCACAAAAAAATACGAGTAAATGACTGGAAAAAAGTTGCAACGAAATAGAGATTATGAAGTGGATAGCATAACATATATTGTTGAGTGAAAGCAAGCTTCAAAGTTCACTATCATAAAAAAGCATTGAGTTAAATAGATGGAAAAATTTGCAAGGAAAAAAACTCCTTGGCGGACACTAGCATGCAAAGCCATACGCCTAAGGAAAACAAAATAAAACCATATATATTGCTCAAATTTTGGTTTCTAATTTCGAAAGTTTGAAGTAAAATAGTTGAAAATGACATCTAGTGCCAGAAAGAATCCAAATTCATTCTTAAAGAACCATTTGCGCAGAAGCACAAATAAGGTATAATCACATCTGCTCCGATATCTCCATTATCAGAAGTGATGGAGGAGGGAGAATACAATTGCTGAATAGTGAGAAATTTGGAAAAGCACAGATAAGTTTTAAAGAATTGTAAGTAAAAGTACATAGATTAGATGCCAGGATATCTAGATTCGTCGCAAGCATATTTAACTTCCAGAACATATCAAAATATCGTAAAGCTTGAAATACAAATACATGTAGGGTTGACTGAATGTGGAACATGATTGATAACCAACAGGCAACAACAAACAAAGAATAACTAATATCATTTACCTAGAATAATTTACCAGAAAATATTGGTGATTAAGAGACGAATCGCCCTCTTATGGTGTTAAAATTATCCTGTAGGTGGTCAAAACAAGAATACCTTTACAGAGGCTGGATCTTTTCCTGACTCAGGAACACAAGTCTCACCCTGCAAAAACACTATCTGTTATATAACAAGCTAAAGAATCCTTGCAACTTGCAACAGATCTCTAAAAAGTATCCACGATTGAATTTGGATAACATTTTTCTCACTTGTAAATGCCATATCAAAATATGGGCAAATATATCACTTCTCTGTGCTGCTCTGAGCAAGTATCCTTCAACCAGCCTCTGCAAATTAAAGTTATTCAGCATAAAAAAAAATGTCATAATTAGACACCAGAAGCACATGAACAATACATTTCATTTTACTGCAAGTTTGTGAGCGCAAGCTCCACATGAGATGTTCTTTGAATCACTTATTTTATCCACTTTTTAACGGTAAATGCCGGAACAAATAGTTTGCTCGAGTGAAAATTTATGCACGGATGTATCCTTTTACAAAAACACAAATGACCCAACATGGGTTGTGACAAACACCAATTACCAATTTAGCATTAGCAGGAAGATGCTTTTTCCAAGCTCATCTAATAAAAATTCCGTTTATACTTTCTTTAGATTGCTGGGTAATTGTGTAAAAAATGTTCAAAGGACAATCATATGAAGCCAAGAACCCACCCCTTCATCATATCTTAGTGACTGCACCAGCTGAGGCATGAAAAACGTCACTCTCTCAGGTGGATAAGATTCCAACACCCTGAGAACATAAGCCATGACCCGAGGGTGACCTTTATATGCTGGACTAAGGAAGTCCAAGGCCTGTGTGATTGAACAAGCTGCCCAGTGTGGCATATGTTGCAGAAGCGTTGAGTTCTCGTCCACTGCTTTTGATGTCACAAAGTAAGGCAAAGCTTCAGGAATGCTTCGGATCTCTAGTATATGATTCTTACAGAAAAATAAAAACACGAGTCAAAAAAAGTTCAATTGAATGTTGAATAATAAAGAAAATGTAAAAAACAAAATATAGATACATATTGACATAATATGCCACATTCACATGGCTCGGTTTGGGTATTATACTCGTACCATTTAATTTGTAATCATAGTTTATATTTAGTGGCTTCAATCAGCAGAAAAATACTATCAAACACCAAAACAACAGGACCAGGAAATTTTGATTATAATATTAATCACATCAACTTTTCCAAATATTATTCCAGTGTCGAATTTTACTTTCATTGGCTTGCTTTACGCAATATTGTGCTTAGCTAGCAGGCTTGCATCAATTTTAATAACATACTTGTACTAACTGGGTGGTTTCAGTCTTCAGAGCAGCAACTGATGGAAATCTTGCAGCTAAAGACAAAGCAATTCGAGGATCAACAGAGAAAGCAGTCCTTCCAAATTCTGTCCATTTCTCAGAGCTAACTTTAACCCGAGAAGTGTTTTCCCTGAAGATGTAATTACACAAGAAATTAAGGAATCAAATAGGACAACCACAATTAAATCAACGAGTAACAAATAATTAACATAATGGGAGATCAAGATTTAAGTAATAGTTACTTTGGTCCAACAGGTTGTGCCCAAACCTCAAGTCGATCAGCCTCATGCTGGCACATCATCAATAGTAACTGCCTCCTCTTCTCCCGTCCCACTGCATAGTTTTCCATCGGACCCCAGACAGGGTGATGCTGATCCTTCTATAAAATATAAGAATTATAGCTAAATAGCTTCATAAACAATCCACCACACACAAAACAATATTTTTCAAGTTCTTAGCTCCAATTTACTTACAACATCATTCAAAGAGCTACCAGTTTCCAGTCCCTGAGCTCTTAAATCAAGTTGAGTGTCTGACCGGTCATTTAAAAGATGATGGACAAATATAGAAATGGATTGAGCTTCACTCTGAGTAAAATTATTGTTATTCAAATCAAACCACTCAGGTGTGTGGGCAAACCAACCTAAAGAAGCCCTGTTTTTAAACAAAAAAGGATAGATAACTAAGTGTTCCAATAACGAACTTCAAACTGCTCCAAGCCAAACCAACAATATGAAAAACACTAGAGAAGGAATTTCTGTGCACAATAAGTTCTTGTAGATGGAAACCAAGGATTTGATACATTAAGAAAAATCAAAATAAGTCAATCTAGGCAAGGGGAGAAGCATCAAATGGTGAATCCAATGGTGCACTGCATCACAGAATAAAACCCATTAGTGGAAAATAAGCACAGCGATGAAAGTTGAGGAGTATCGTTAACTAAAATATGCCAATTATTGTTGACAACTGTTAAGTAGCAACAAATTCGCCTACTCTCTTGTGTGAAAACCAATATAGCACAATGATTAAACAAGGTGTCGGAGTATTTTATGGTTCAAAAAGTTTGAGTTGTCCTATTACCACAATTTGTTGCTTTTGGTCCAGTGACAAACAGTTTATTTTACATCAACATTTAGGTGGTGCTTGAATTTAAAGAACCTCCATCACACCAACCTTATAATACATCAAGGCGCTACATTCTTCCATTGATTTGAGTAGAATCGACAAGCAACTCTCGGTCCATGAAGTGGAGGTCCTCTTAATAAATAATATAACATGAAAGTGACGACAATTTTGTATTGTCTTGATCCAACTCATCCCTTATATTCTAGGAAACTGGAATTAGATACTTATTTTACAGATGCAATCGAATATTCAATGCAAGCTTTTGACATTTGTCGTCTCATGAATGCACTTGGACAAAATAATTTTTAAGCTTTGGGAAAAAGCGTGCAGTTGCTCACAATTAAAATTCTGGTCAGCATATTATTGAAAAGAAACAAGTATTCATCAGCTTGTGTTAAAGATTTACACATGAGCAATGGGCCAGTCACCAGTCTCATTTCGTTAGACAGCAAATAATTGCATATTAAGTTGTTTGATTCTAAAAATATGCACAGTAACATAGGTTTCCAAACGGTGGTACGTTGAATGATTACTTTTGTCAAGTTGTACCTATAAATCCTATCTTCCAGCAATTGAAGCCCTGATCTGAAGTTGTGAAGATTTCGTTGCGACTGGCATGAGCAAAACTTTAGGCCAAAAAGCATCAGTGTGAAGAAAGTTCCTGTAGCAGCTGGATGTCGGGAAAAATTCCAAGGGAGTTTTGCTGATCCTTGCAACATACGACCAAGTAACAAAAGCTGCTCCACACTGGCATGCCGTACTACCTAAATTATGATATTCAAAAGACAAATAAATTTGCTTCACATAGAGAAACAAAAGGTAAAGTTTGTGATCAGAACAAAAGTTCGACGGACAAAGCAATTTGTTAATGAAATCACGGAAATTTATATCTATAAAGCCTAACCTCAAACCGGTCAATAAAAAATCCGAGCCAAAGTCTATGAGCCAAAATCTGTTCAACGGGGTCTTTCTCGGGCTGTGGCTCAGGCTCACCAGGAGCAAGGTGGGGCCTCAACTTGGCAGAAGGTCCTGAGTACCTTATATCAGATGCAAAAAGGCCTCTCTTCGTGTCTACAGTCCATAGCCATGCATCAACAAGCTCAGCAAGAACAACAGAACCCAACAGTGGAGCAGCAGAAACTAGCCATGTCCATACATACACACCAGTCTCAACAGCATCGGGCGTGGTAATGTAAGCAGGGCACCAGCAAAGAAGACGCAGAAGTTGGGAAAAGCTCTCAACATTCGATTTTGAATCTGAATGCTGACAAAAATGTGTACATCATGTTCAACACAAACAAAACTTACTTGTAAGTTTTTCATATTGAAAGAATATGAAAGATAAATAGCTTTACCATACTGGAAAGAAGTAATGCGGTAGAATGAGAACAAGTTTCACGAAATGCTAATTTGTCCACCTCACCACCCTTCTCTGCGGTACTTACAAACTTCTGAAGCAGCCGCACAAACCTAGAAAACAATATCTCATTGAAGGATCCATTTTTAGGTAGTGTAGGTTGAACTGATGATTCCAAAACTGGAAGGTCAACATTAAGACCATAACCAAGGGATGGAGGATTTTCAAGGTCTCCTCCTAGGCTCTCATATAACCTTTTCATGCCGGCAATTTCTCCAGCATGGTTACACTTCACTGTTGCACTAACAATACCAGTTCCAAGAACCTCCAAATTAAATGCATCACTCAACTTCAGGTTTCCCCCTGAAGCTGCAGCAGCAGCAGCCATAACAGCAGGAATATTTGCAGTTTTGGTACCAACCCAACAATCATTCTTTCCCGTACCAATCCTGATTTCTGACAGAAGAGAAACCACATCAGCCGTAGGTTGTGTTCTCTGCCATGTATTAGCTTTGCAAAGATTTTCCTGAATATCAAAGATTTTCATATATATGAGACTAGGTGTTAAAAATAAGTTCATATCGATAACACATTTGCATGATCCAACCATTAAATTTCATTCTTTACCACTTTAAGACACAACAAACAGAGTTGGGTAAATTTTTCCTTCTATGTTTCTTAGTCTCTTTTATGCTGTTTTTTCCTTGGGATAATGAGGGATGTTGGGTGCTGGCTAATCTACACTGCTAAAATGAAGAAACTCAAGGAAGCATTGTGCTCACAAAGACGATATGAAGTTAATCAAAACACAGCATATCGTCAAAGCATCTACCCTTCAACAAAAATAAGAGTAACACGCATTTCAGTCAATTCCAATATGACATCCATATCTTTTGCAATAAGCTTAGCAAATCGATTGACAGTTGATGATATAGATCCAAGCAAAAAATCCAAAATCAATATTTTAAATCTGTAAACATGTGAACAGAACATGAACACTATCGTAGCAGATAACTTGTGTTATATAGACAGAATCAAGTTGGGACAACCAATTTTTTTTTTATACGAAACGAAGATTCATTAAGATAAAAAGTTGGATTACAAAGGATAGTAAATAATAAAAGACCACAGGATTTAGTGCGTGAATGTGATGAAAAGGCGGGTATCGGACTTGAAAAGTTTCAACATTGACAAGTATCAACATATTCCAGTTATAAGACAATATAAAACAGATAAATGATGGGTAGGTACGGGCATAAACATGTCGTTTATATGTCCACAATAGTAAATATAAGCTGCAGACACACAAAAGTAAGGATATACATCCTACCTGCATGCAGAAATGAAATCAGCAAGAAGATCATAATTCTAATCACTAGGATCAAACAACAAACTTTAATACTTAACCAACTCCTAGTTTTTTTGATTAAAAAGAATAGATTAGCAGAATAATTAAAGAACCAGTGAAAACAATTCCTGTAATATCAAAACACCTCTAAATATAAATGCAGTTATTCATGAGCAGAATTAAATAACCTTAACCATTCCAAACAATGTAAACCGATAGAAGTAAGTTGTAACTTTCACTGAACAAAAACTCAGAAAGATATGATGAAAAAACAAGAAATGCAATCACTAGGTATGGCTCACAACTAAGAAAAAAATTAACCTGAAGAAGACCCTGGCTAGTGCATGGAGCATATGAAAGTGAAACTGTGATCCATTCCCGGACCATCCTTTGGTACAAGGAGCGAACACTGGCAACATAAGCAGGATCACTCACAACATTTGAAGGTGGATCATTATGCATTGAGAGTAGCAGAGAATCCAGACAAGACGAACTCCACAAAATCTGATAGTCATGTAAACCACATTGAAAAAAATCTTATGGTATGATCAATACAGGTGTTGTGCAATCCAACATAAAAATGGAGCAATTTTACCTGAGGAAATCGATCTCTGAGTTGAGTTAACAAACTAACTGAGATGTCTCGTATATGCTCATCCCTTTGAGACAAATTTCTAATGAGGAAACATGCATGAATAGATAGAGTAGACTCTCTAACCTCAGCTTCTATTCCAGTCTCAGAGGCACGATCGTCCTGCCCCAAGTTGGAAAGACCACATATATGTGAAACAAATCTCCAAAAAAATGCTTAGCAACATATATCTATCTAACAAGTAGAATTAAAAAATTAATTTTTAAATGCATACATCACATAACATATGGTGTACATGTACATATGGTGTGAAATAGCAAAAATAAAAGAAAATAGTAATGCAGTACATCAACATAAGCTATTTTTTACTTAACCAATATAAATAAAATGGTAGGGAAGGTGCACAACTACTTGGAAAGAAATAGCAGAAAATAGCTGTTAGTTTATTTCTAGTTTTGGAAAAGAAACTATGCTCTAATTTTCATAAAATTAGTTTATTTCTTAAACTAAATCACACAAAAGACTAGTTGCACCAAGAAAGACATCAAACAATTGAGCTTCATTTTCCAAGGACACTGATCTTTAGTGATATACAAATACTTTCACCGAAACTAGTACCATCATACAATATCTTAGTTATCCATCTGAAAAAGCAATGCAGCAGGAGTGGCAACAAATATGTTACACTGCATAATGCTTTGGAAAGATCAAAGAAGATCAGTGGTTCCTTGCAGTGACCACAAAATGCGCAACATGAATGACGCGATGACTAGGATCTCTCCTTTTTACCAATTTCAATCGATCATTTGGCTCACCAGACACCCACATTGAGTATGGATAACAGGTTGACAGTAATGTAGAACAAGGTTTAGTCACCGATGAGTTACAACTCCATGCAAGAGTTTATTTATTGTTTGAAATATGCTGTGCCTACCTACTCTGTAATGCTCCACTTAGGTGCAAAAGAAAAATGAAAAAAAATTCTACAATGAGTGGAGGCTAGACTTGGATCTAAGGCCTCTCCCCCTTTGACCTGACTCTGGTTATCATATTGACTAATCATTCCATCTAAAGCTTAACCTGTTACATATGTGAAACATTAATGATTATTCATTGGAATGGTCACAAGCTGCCAAAGTAAGGATACCTAATTTATGTTACAGGACAGCAAGGTTAAATGTGCCAAATGATCAACCCCTGCATATGGACACAATTCACAGAAAAAACAATAGATTTATTTCAGTAAGAGTGTCCTGATTAATATTTAATTAGTATGCAATCATGATTAATTAGCATGCAATCATGATTGATTAGCGTAAACAACAAAAACGAGTTAAAAATTTGCTTTTGGGCTTACCAAGAAATCGGCATGATACATACCGAGGAAATCAAACAGCTCAAAAACAATAATACACTCAAAATATAATCCAAATAGTCATATAACACTACTACAGCCCCACTGGTTAGGACTAATCCACATGCATAACCAGCCCAGCTTGATTACACCATAATCAATCCAACAATAAAATATCTCAACATACAGAACAATATATTATGTCAGATTTCTATCTTTGTGACCACAATATTAATAAATCAAAGTCATAAAATTGGTCCAAAATCTCTAATGGTGGATATATCCCCATAAAAATACTAAATTGTAAGGTGGCCACATGTGTAGGAGGACAAATAGGAAAGTACCAGCCAAGACATTGCCGTTTCAAATGACCGATGAACAATAGATGTCAAACATTGAGAAACAGCTGGCATAAGATTTGGACTTTTCAAGTATTCAAAGACACAGCTGAAGGCACTCTGAGAGGTAGTGGCGTTGTGGTCACCATTCAGAATACCACCATTGCTACTGAATCTTATTATCTCCAAAAATGCCACAGCTAAAAGATAAGTTGCTTTGACACCTGCAGAAGTCAAAGCATATAATATCCCTCTTATGTTAAACTAAACCTTCCACCATTGCCAAAAAAACTCACTCAAATTTACTGCCAATAAGACAAACTTTGATACTCTGCTCAAAAGAAGATATATACCCGAAATCGTACTCATTGCTGAAACCTCCATTCGTCCTCCCAAGGCAGCAGATAGAGCAGTTCTCTGATTCACAACAGTTTTTTCAATTCCGTTCCCCCGGCGACTACCAGGATCATGAAGTGCATTAAGCTCCAACTCATCCTCAAGCCATTTCACAGAGCTTACTACCTGAAACACAATATCTTTGCAATCAAATCCCGGAAGGTCTAGTGATTAGAACATGTTAAATGTAAGATTAACAAAAATGATCGATTGTTTCGCAAATAAATCCAATATGTTCAAAAGAGTAAAAATAACCTTCTGTTTCCTAAAACTCGCATGCTATACAAGGATATTATTTTCTACAAGTGACTGCTAAATATAGACTGTGGGCCATAACTGTAAGACTGAGAAAAGGAGGAGAAGGGGGGGGGGGTGGTAAAGGGAAAACACCAGATTGGGCCAAAAGGCTCATGAAATAGTCTAACTGTTGAAGTAACAAAGAAATAAAACTGGCCCAAACGATTTCTATTTATACTTACAAGAGGTGGGGTCCCTTGTGAAATACGCTGCACTGCAGATGACCACAACGGATTCCACATATATGGTCCACCGACTGCTTGGAGAGCAATGATGCCCATGCTTCCCACGCTATTCAGGGTAGTTGAAATTGCCTTTGGAGTAGCCTGAATTTTCTGTATTGGAGGTGCTAACCCAAAGAGAGCAATATAGAACCACAAGTTCCGGAAAAGCTTTAAGAGGGAAGGTTCCACGTCAACACTGGGGTCAAAGTCTGAACATATTTCAGCCACAGCAGGTAGTAGGGGCCCAAGAAAATCTGCTCCGCTCCTAAAGTGTCAACGCCAATTATGAGAAAATCTAACGGTATTACACAACCCCACATCCCCTCAAACAATTACCTTCCACTTTTCGACTCTGCAGCCAACCCAACATCTGAACATAGAGATAACAATCGCTGGCGGTAGTCCTGACGCAATTTATTGCTTGTAAGACCTCTAGCAATCAATAAAAATCCTGCAGGTAAAGTCTAGAAGATAATTGAATAGGTGAGATACGATTTGTCATAACTGATAACAAAATTATTTTCTCAAAACTGATGTTGTCAAATATTCTAGAGAGATGTTTATACCTCAACACGTTCTGTTGTAGCTTCAGGTACCTGAGTTCTGCTTTCAGCAGAGCCGACACTAGATAGTTTACCCAAGTAACTCCGAGTCATTAGAACCATAGCTTCACGGTAGGACTTCTCGAAACCTAAACTCGCCATGCGAGAAACAGCATCAAGAAGCTGCAGTACTTCAACAAAAGCAGGTTGAGAAACATGCATTCCAGCAATAAAATATATTTTATATTATTTTTATGGGAGGCAGAATCATGCTTTCCTTAAATGGGTTTATCAATGAGACATTATGATAAACATAAAATAAACAAAGGTATAAAGTTAGCAAACTGAAGAGATAGGTCCGTACTCGAAGTCTCAGTAAGCCTGCAGTTGAAGCATCACCCTCTTCTAGACTCTCAATAAATAACGGCAATATCATGTCAACAATTTCAGGCTTATGAACAGAAACATTCAAGTCAGCAAGTAAACGTATGACATTCAGCTGTACAGGTGGAGCAGCCTGCTTTTCTTTTCCATCCTGAAAGGAAATACAAATATCAACCATCACTCAATAAACAATTCAATTTATCCGGTAATAAAAGAGTAAAATACCAATATTTATAACTTAATCCAAAACCGAACTGAAATATAAACTGGTCCGAGTAATAAAGTGATGGATTGGTACGTAGCACTTCGCAATATATCTACGTTACAATCAATCCTTCATTTTTCTGCCCTCCGTAATATGTTGAGCATAACTTTTAGGGTCTCGTAAAACTTGGCAAACATTCCAACTATCAGTGTTTTCTGATAATTGATAGATGATAGATCAATAATCAAATCGGGGAAATGCATAAGTATATATAAGTGAAAAGAAACTCAAACTTCGATGACAGTCCAATGTCGTTTTTTTTAATAAGCGTTGTTAGCTGCTGTTGCTGCAGAACTCTTAAAAAAGTTGACCAAGAGAATACAGGAACACATGATATGTCTCAAATCAATATTTGCAGCAAGTATGGGTAGGCCGTTGGAAGTAGTAAGGAGCTGCCATCAGAAAGAACTGCGAGGGGAAAGGAGGCCTTAGGTCAAGAGGAGTATAGTATTTCTAGTATGTGTGTGTGTGTTGGGTCATTCCTTTACGCAGGATAAATTTCCTGGCTCCAAGTAAAACGAAAAGGTAATGATGCAGCCATAAATTGAAATTTCTTCAGAAGCTGGCTTAAAGTGTTTTGCCTTATCAATAAGAAGGTACATTAACAAACTAATAACCATTCATAGACAAGATCTTGAGAATCGCAGCGAGACCCAACCCATTTTTGAAGAAAATAATAATGATAGACTAGGAATTATTACATTAGTGGAAAGAAATGATGTTGATTAACGACAGAGAATAGAACATTAAATTTCACAAACCAATATAATTACTATGCATAAAAATTCCAACAGACATCTCTAACCTCTTCTTCATAATCATTTCGTTCGCGGATACTAGCAGCCAGTCCCATGATAAAAGTGTCAACAGGAGACCTGTCCTTGACCCAACCAAACTCAATTATCTCACAGGAAGTTTTCAAGATACTAACAAACATAGCTCCCTGGCTGCTAGCCCAAGTGTCAGCCTGTTTATTATCGACAAACCATATAACACATTAGTAAACAATGTCTTAGTCACTGAGTAAGTATCCAACAATATACAGAACGAACCTGAGCACAAGTAGCCAGCACAAGCGGCTTAAAACGAATTAAGAGAACACGGAGAAGCTGACCACCACGAGTGACAGCTGCTTGAGAAATACCAGCAAGAAAAGAGCAGAAAAGCTCTTCACAAACGCTCAATTTCCGCCAGACTGAGAATAAGCATGCCTCTGCAGCCTCTATCAACAGAGCAAGAGCTCCATGCAATAATCTCTTTGATGTCTTTCCTTCCGAGTCAAGAGATGAAAGAGTTTTCACTTGCAATCTTGCTGCAGCATGGTAAACAGACAACTTTGTGTTGATCCTAACTTTAAGCAATTGTCCTTGCTCCGACCAATCACGCTTTCTTATCTGTCCACGTAATTAAAATTAATATCACCCTTTCCATTCTTTGCTCGTGTAAAGAACAAAATCTGATTTCCTTTTAACTTTGTGCACAACACTGTAAGCTTACATATGTAATTACCTTTAAAAAAGCCATCATTGATTGAAGTTGTTGCTTTGCTATTCCTCTTACTTGCTCCAAAAGGTTGGAATCAATGACTACCTTATCCAATACATGTCCGACCAACTCAAAAACAATCTGTTGCTTTTCAAGGCTCTCCACCGGTTCCTCCTCAAAAGACGCCACTACCTTCCTAAAAGCCACAGCACCACCACCTCTCCCGCCATCACTTAGCCCAACACTCCCACTAAAAAAATCTCCATTACTAGCCCCATTAATCAAAATCCCCTGCGATGCTGTTGGATCGTCCCTGGAAACTCTGCTGCCAGAGGACCCCGCAGAAACAATGCTGGCTTCGTTACCAGGAGATTGATATTGATAATGGTTGAGGCTCATAGGAGAGCTCTGGACTGAAGCTACATCATGGGTCGATATTGTCTCCCTTGGCGAGCTGGGGACTGCAATTTCAAACCGCTCAAGGAGAGTGGAAATCAATTTATTTCCGTCGGAGGGTAAAATGGGTGGGAAATGCAAACACAGTGCCTTCAAGAAAGCGCTAGAAATGCTCGAATCGGTGTTACTAATCGTCTGAGTGACGATTTCTCCCGTGAATCCAGCCACATCGGTAGCGAAATCAGGGGACGACTCAGAAGCCTTGGAAATGTAATTCAATAAGTCTTTGAAAAACGTAGAAATCGAGTCACTTGAAAACGATTGTGGCCAGAAGTTGGGATGGAACGATGATGGAATAGAGCGATAAAACGCAAGGAGCAACGATTTGGGTGTCTCGTGATCGTGGTTCGGGCATTTTGAGAGGAATCGAGCAAGGGCCAGAATGGCATTGAGGTGAGACCTCGACACCCTAGGCGATCCGACGAGCAGAAAATCGGTCGAGGGGCACCGGCTGCAAATCCACGCGAGTTTATCCGCGAAATGGGTCGGGTTTTGCGCGATCAGATCACATAGCTCCACCAACGACTCCATGGCTCAAGACCCAGTCCCAGATGTGGGTCCAGTCCGTGGAAATCAGTTCAGTGTTTCCATAAATTCACATTGATCGACGGATAAATGGGGGGAAACAGATGCAGCGCCTTCCAAAGATTGGACTTTTAGAGTTCAAAACCTGCGTTGGAAGAATCGGAATCAGGAATTTTGGTGAAATTAACAAATCTGTAACGTGAGATCGCTGTTGCTTCTTCTTCTCCGTGGTCCCAGTTTGGGAGCTTTCTCCGTCGTGGAATGAAGTCGTTTTGATTTTTGCACCAATAAAGCTAAGCGCGATTTTGTCATATCAATCGATGCATAGATCGCATGATCTTGGAAAATCAAGACAAACATCTTTGTGAATGTCTTCTTTTATATATAAAAAAAAATTCATTTTGAATATCAAGTAACTACACCATTTTCTTTTATCATCAAAATACAAATAATACAATTTAAAGATTAAATTTTGATTTAAAAATATTAATATCCACATACATTGTGATTCAAAATTAATCTATTACTTTAATTTGAGATATTTCTACTAACTGATTTGGTTCGTCAACGTGAAATCAACGTCAAGTCAAAATCATAATTTTTAAATTCTTATCTTGATCAAATTTTTAAAAAATTTCATACCTTCTTCAAATTTCATAAACATACTCTTACAATTTGACTTTTTGTTATAGTTTTTTTCAATTTATTATAAATATCCAAATTTTATTATTTGATTGCAATAAAAATTTTATATTCAAACAATATTGTATTCAAAATATAATATCGAATTCAAAACAAATAAATAATATCTAATAATACTCAAACATTTATTATTTTTTCGTTCTACTAGAATTAGAAGTAATAAAATAACTGAATGAAAATTTAAAATAACAATACTAAAAAGTACTTTAAAAATTAAAATACAATACAAGAACTCGACGTATGATATTAATTTAAACATGTAATAGAAAGTATATATAAAGCATAGTTGATTTGTCAAAACTATACAAGTCCTATGGACATTAATATCATGCATAAACATGAACCTATAAACATTTATCAATATCGTTATCTTCTCGCAGTTATGTGTTTACACATATTAAAATTATTTTATGTAAAATAATGTAAGTGTGAAATATTTAGAGGTTATGTTAAAATCTAAAAAATATTTGTTTACAATAATATTATATATGTTAGAGGTGATATGATTATTTAAAATTTTAAATTATACATAAAGTTAAAATAATTTTTTTTCTTATTTTAAAATTAAATATTTAAATGAATTTTAAGTTTATTACAACTTAAAATATATTCTCAAAGTAATTATCATAAGTATCTCCCGTATTATAAGATACTACATATAGATACGGTCATATTCAAGGATACATACGCACAACAAAAATGCCACTTAGAATTGCACATACCAATTTATTACATGATAATGATACACGTAAAAGAACATAAAAATAAGAAAAGTATGTCTTTTGTGAGACTGTATCTCGTATCTATATATGTTAGACGAGTTGATCTGATTTATATTTGTAGTAAAAAGTAAAATTTCGACATTAAAATTAATATTTTTCTATTGATTGGGTCGAATCAAATATCTGTCAAACAAATTGAGTCTTGAGACGGTTTTACATGATTTTTTTTGGAATGATTAATATCTTTTAAACAATTAATCAGCCCAATGGGTTGGACAAACGCAAAGCCCATGCAAGATTCAAACAAAAGCAGTTAAACTCAAATCATATGCTAGACGAACCGTGCCACTGAACTTTGTTAGCATAATCGGGCCTGATGGGTGAACAAAGTAAAAATGGGCCTTTGGAAACAACTCTTTATGGACTTATAGTCTAATGGTCCTCAAAATAATATATACAAAAAGAGCCCAAGATCTCATTTATGGAGCTAAATCAAGTTTGATATCCGATGGATATATTATCAGTTCAACCGAGACATTGTCTATCCAATGCACTCAGCAAGGTGTATGGGTGGGAAAAAATATCGAATTTTCGGTATCGAGGTTATCGTATCGAAAAATACCAAATTTATCGAAATTTTTGGTATACCAAAATTTTCGGTACGGTATGGTACCGATACCGAAATTTTCGGTATGACAACGGTATGAAATTTGAAATTTTCGGTATATACCGAAATAATATATATGAATTAAAAAATATATTTTTTTGGTATAAAAGGATATATATTGATACTATACCAAAATAAAGAATTTAACTTCTGTTTGGACTCATCATGTTGGAATAGTCCAAATCAAAGTTCAGTGAAACAACTCGACTCATAGTTGAGAATTTAAACTGTTGAGAAGTCTTATCTCTATAGCCTAACCTTACAGCTAGCTAGAGGACTGGATGTTGAGCCTCGACTTGTTGAAAAGCTGACAGGTTTCAGAAATCACATGACCTCAGACATTGTTGCAAAGATAGCGGATGAAGAAGTCGCACATGTTGCGGTTGAAGTTTATTGGTGTTAATTGATGTCTTGGATCTCCAGACACATGTTGCGGTTGGTATTTATTGTCTTTATGGATTTGTTTTGTATATACATTTCCTGGTCTCTTTGACTGTATTGAGGGCTTTGTTTAGTATTGGTAATCATTGGCCTTGAAATTACAAGAGAATGAATTTTTTTATATATATTTTCGATATGACGGTATTTTACCGATACCGTGCCGACTTTTCGATATACCGACTTTCGGTATATAAAAAAGTCGGTAAAGTAACGATATCATTTTTTCATACCGGTATTTTCGGTATGGTATACAGTATCCGAAATTTCAGTACGGTATATCGTACCGACCACCTCTAGTAAGGTGTATAAGTTGGTGAGTGTTTGGACAAACGAGATTCTGTTTGAACAAACTATAAACGAGATTTATTTGTTTGAGCAAAGTGTAACACGTTTTGAAGCACCAAATAGAAAAAGAATTCCGTCCCAAGATTATCATCATATTCACTCAAAACAATGTTAATTCAAGATTTGGTAATGACCTTATCAAGCTAGCAAGATTAGATGTTCCAAAACTTTGATTTTCCCAATTATATGTCATCGTGCACATGATAAACGCTTAATTTTGATTTTTTTCAATTTATGCTATCACTGAAAAAGAAAATAAAATCGTGATTTTGTTAATAAATATAGTTTTTGGTTTCACGATAAACGCTTAATCGAACCATTTCTTTTCACGCCATAATAAAAATAAATGCTTCATATCACATATTTATAACTTCAAGTAATTCGTTTATTGATTTGGACAAAGAGTCTTTATATCTGATTAATGCATCGCCAACTATAAGCTTCACCAACTACCGAGGATGGTGACCGGAACACGTACGCACCACTGCTGGCATTATTATTATTATTATTTGGATTTTGTTTTATTTATTATTTTAATGAATTTAAAATAATTTAAATAAATAAAGCATTTAAATAAATATTTTAACTAATTTTGTTCAGAGATAATTTAATTTACTTTAAACTTATTTATTTAAGTTTTGTTGACAAAATTTTAAATTATCTGTGATTAATTCAATAATCAAACTATTCATTTAAATAAAATTAATTAATCGATTGATTGATTAAAAAGGAAATTGGTCTTCAGTCCCCAGCCGTCGATTTTTTTTGTGTTCAGTCCCTTGATACTTTTTTAGTACCACATTTCCACATGAAGTGTACCACATTTCTACATGAAGTGTACCACATTTTGTATGACATAGTACCACAATTTTGTGGGTAGGGAGTGAACCCAAAGAAATATTTTGATTTTGGATTTTTCATCAACTTCTCCTTGATTAAATTCTACTAATTATGCAAATTACTTAAAAGGTAAATTTCATATGTTAAGACGTTAACTTGTTCATACTAATCATGTAAATTACTTAAACGTAAATTTCATATGTTAATACGTTAACATATTTACAAATAGATAGTCGGTGAAATACAATAATTATTGTAAACAAAGTTCTATTATTTGTTATTTTATCAAAAGTAGTTGGTGATTACAGTGTAATTCAAATATTTTAAATAATACAACAAATCAATCGTCATGTTCGGATTGTTCTCTCAACAGCAATTATTGCTAGCTGTCCCACCAATCATCATCCCAAATATTGACTCAATGTAATCCATGAAAATGGAACGTGTGACAATAATCAAGATATCGACCGCAAGATCGATCACTTATCACTTTATCAAAAATTATAGCTGATTGTGACAATATAACTCCAGTATTTTAAATTATACAACAATCTAAGCTTTATGTTTCGATCGTTTTCTCATAGTAGCAATTATTGCACTCCAACAAAATTATAAGTAAGAGTTAAATTTGAAGTAGGGTTGAAAAATATTTACCATGTGTTTGTTGCGTGAATGACTATTTTAGATTTTTCTTGAAATAAAATTCTGGATTGACGATATTTCACACGTATTTTATCAAGTTGATGGAGACATTAATTTCCCAAAATCATGTAGATTTAACTTAGACTAATGGAAAAGTCGTTCTTTGTTAGGTTAATTTTTCACTAACTGGTAGTTTACGAATCACTTATTTTAGAAAATGGTTTTTTTTTTTAAAAAAAAAGAAAAATAAAAAGAAAAAAAGAATGAACATTAGTCGAATGCATTTGTATATAAATTATACTTGCCGCCAATGTACGCCTTTGCGTAGACATAATATATATAATAAAAACATTTATTATAAAATTTTAAACAAATATATATAATTTAATTTAAATGAAAAAATAACATAAATATAAAAATATGTGTAAAATATTAAATAGTTTGTATTATATCAACAGTTAAAGAAAAAGAATAATGTAAAGGGAAAATTAAAGATAATGAAAAGCGGAAAAAGTTAAAGAGGTATATTTTGGGAAAAAAAATGGATAATATGATTTAACTTTAATAAGAGTAATATATACATAGATACGATGAATTTATTAAAAAAATTACATGATATTTTATGATGTCTAACACTCAATGATTAAAAAGAAAACATTTCGACGACACAGTCGATTGCAGTCCGTGTCAATGATCTCTTCTCTCATATTTGCTTCAACAAAAATTTTTATAAACCAATAAAAATATAAGATGAATCGTTTGTCGTTTTAATTAAATGGATCGATTTTTGTTCTTTTGAGAATAAAACATGAGATTTTTTTTAACATTGTGGAAAAAATGATTTTATTATTTTTTTTTTTTAGAAATACCGAGATAGAAACCAAAAAAGTACGATTTCTAGCTTCTAAATATGACTTTTGAAACCAGTCTTTTTAACCAATAATGATTAAAAAATATATATTAAAAAACAGCCTTTTATCAAACTAATTAATTTTTTAAATAGGAATTTTATTGTTGAAAAATTTTCATCACAATTTGTAGGACCGAGTACTTGCCGCTTTACCAAAAGTTATAGCTGATAGTAATGGTGCAACTCAAATCTTTTAAACCACACAGCAGCTCAATCACCACGGTTCGACCGCTCTACCAAACATGGATAATTATTGCACCCAACATAAAAATATGATTGAATTTAAAAATATATATAAATATTTAAAATTAAAGACAGTTTTAGAAAAATAAAAAAATTTAATAAATAAAGTTATTCAGTGATGATATAATTGTAATTTTTAAAAAAGTTCACCAAATTAATCAGAACTTGGTTAATATAGAGACCTCAACTTTAATTAAATACCAAGGTAGTAAGATATATACATGTATATCCAAGCATATATCTAAATTGATTCTAATTACACACAAATATATATCTATAAGCATCATCGAGGTGACGTCGACTTATTAAATGTGATAAATTATATATCTAATAGATAAGTGTTATCTCAACGATGTCCACATAAGTGCTCATGGTAGTTGTCCATAGG
Organism: Primulina huaijiensis; assembly: GCF_012295235.1. Classification (NCBI taxonomy): domain Eukaryota; kingdom Viridiplantae; phylum Streptophyta; class Magnoliopsida; order Lamiales; family Gesneriaceae; genus Primulina; species Primulina huaijiensis. The sequence continues at coordinate 3,126,442 of NC_133322.1, forward strand.
ACCAAACATTTATATCCATCTATTAGATATGATGAAATTGTACATCTAATCATTTATATAAAAAAATTGATAACTTCAATTTAATTTTTTATAAAAAAAATTCCTTCTATTTTTTTACAAATCACATACATCGCGTGTTCCATGACCTACTAATATATATAAAGTTATGATTCTTGGTACATGTTGGCATCATAAGATGTTCACATGAACATGATGTGGAATGATATATCAGTGTCATTTCACATTTTCCGAATCTTAAAAAACATTTTGCATTAAATATTTTCATGATGTTTACATAAACATCTTGTTGTACCTATGAAATGTCCAACAAGAGGCATCACTAATATCATAATTATATTGTGTACTCACACACTCACATGTATATATTAGTAATATTATTATTAGGAGTGGTATACCGTACCGTACCGTACCGTACCGAAAGTTATATATCGTATATCATACCGAAAATTACGATATAAGCAAATTCATACCGATACGGCCTTTCGGTATATAGAAATTTAGGTACATATAACTAACATACCGAATATACCGAAATTGTGCAGTACGAAAATTTCGATACGATATCGTTATATACCGTTTTATACCGAAAAAACATTATATTTTTAGAATTTTGTAAATTTATTGTTTTAAAATATTATAATAATATTTTAAAATTTTTATTTATTTTTTCGGTGTTTCGGTATTCCAATATATACCAAAATTTTAAAATTGTATACCGTTATCACACCGAAAAATTCGGTATTGGTGCCATACCGTACCGAAATGTTCGATATATCAAAAATTCGGTATTTTCTCTCACTCTTAACTATTACTATAATTATATTATGTAAAACAAAAGGAAAACATTGGTCATTTATTACTAATCTCACGTGTAGGTACCAAAATAAATGTACAGTTAGACGTTAGCTAGCCCATCTGAATTATTTTGATGCATTATTATCCAAGTTTTATTAAATTTTGTTTGCTCGCGAGACTCTGAACTTTGCCATGATTGGGAGGTATGGACAAGTTTTATTCAATTTTTTGTTCCAGTTGTGATGGAAATGTATTATATATAATATAAAATAATAGGGATATACATATGATCATTATCATTATTATCATAATTTTTATTTTCATTTTTACTATTACTATTAAAATAATGTCCTTGTAATTAGGTCAAAAACTATAACTGATAACCAAAGTGTATTTTTATTTTTTTATATTTGTAACAACGCATAGTTCACTTACTTAAGTGTTAATGAATCGACTATTAGGCTTAAGAATCCGGGTAGGTACATATGTATCTGTTGGTGATATATCATATCCCTTATATATCAGTATTAAATTTTCCATATCATAGGTCTTGTGTCCAGCAAAGACAGTATTACTCGTTAAAACATGACGCTACTCTTTTACGGCCCACATAGCTTTTACGACTCACCCAGTGAATCAAATCAAGTGGCACAACATCAGCAACTTGATACATGATAATTTATCAAGAGCTGGTTACTCATCTCAGTACTAATCCTACTCATTCACGTTTAACCTAACCTTCACATAAGAAGTATAATAATATGTTTATCGGGAGGTTTGAACACATCTCTTCGCTCTAATAACAATTGTAATGATCAAGCGCTTAACACTAGGCCAAAACTATCTGTTAGCCAAGACGTAACTTTATTTTCTTATACTCGTGGCAGCGTAGAGTACACCTACTTGAGTGTTAATGGGTTGTTCTGTTATGCCCATAACTCTGAGAAGGTACGTGCTTATCTGCTGGTGTCGTCTCATATTTCTAAGAGATCAGTCTTATCATTTCCCTACTATTGATCATGTCTTCAGTAGAGACAATATTACGCGTTAAGATTTGACGTCACTATTTTACGGCCCACATAGTCGACCAGATCAAGGGATGCAATTTCAGCAGTTTGACGCGCGAAAACTTCCTAGAAAATAACTCTTACCGATACTACTTTCACTCATGAATACTTAACTCAATAATTACTACTATAAATATCAATATTACTATAGCTTTTATTATTTCAATATTATCATTCATAATTGAAAACATTTTCTTTTGAATTTTTCATTATAATTTTATACTCTTTTCATCCCATGGATGCATTTATTTTTCATTCGTCCTAATTATATAGCCAATTTTTCATATTTGATATTATTTTTTCTACTCTTTTATCAATCTATCCCTATTTAATTTGCTTTCCAACAAATTTTTTATCCAATTAAAATATTCATTAATGAGAGTGAAATATAAATTTTTTTAATAAAATTTATCAATCAAATAATTTTTAAATTTTGTGTGAAAACATACACAGACACGAATAAATGAGATGGATGTATTAATATATTAATATTATTAGGGATAAGGCCCTGGGAATTTGAATAACCAGGAGGCAATTTATTGTATCAAGACATTAATTGATTTTGATTTCGACCCCAACGCTTCAGCCACCTGTCTAGGGTTTTTTTTTTAAAAATAATTTAATTTTAAAATTTTTTTTCAAAAATAATGTAAAAAAAAAAACATTTTCAAAACTACTGCAATCTGCACTTCGTAAGCGCGGACGCTGCTCACGTGGAGCAGCGTCCGTGCTTCGTAAGCACGGACGCTGGTTCACGTAAGCGACGGAATATTTTAGCGACGGAATATATATATAAACCGTCGCTAATTTTAGTAGAACCGTCGCTGTAATGGAATTAACCGTCGCTAATTTGAAATACCTACCTCTTCACACGCTACGCATAATTGTATTAACAGCGTGCACATGTACGCCACGGATAATCTTGAAGTTTCAACGGCTTGTAACTTTGCAGCGTATATTTTCCTCAACATCATTATTTGGTCGAATGTCATGTACAAGATGCTGCGGACCAACATTAAGCAAATTTGTAAAACTGTGTATGTTCGATCAAGACGGAGTCTTAAAATCCTGCTGACCAAACAAACCAAAGTTAGCCATCCCTGAATCACTGAAAAAACTAGGTTGAATAGTAGAGGTTCCTGAAAAAACTTATTTTTTGACGAACTTATTGTCTGTTTTTTTCTCTATCTTCACTACAACAAAAATGGTTTTTCGCAGCGCGCAATTTCTCTTTACGCAACGTATATTGCACGCTGCAAAGTTGCGAGTTGTTGAAAGTTCAAGATTATCCGCGGCGTACATGTGCACGTTGTTGATACAATTATGTGTGGAGTGTGAAGATGTAGGTATTTCGGCATTTCAAAAACCGTCGCTACTTAGCGACGGTTTATGAACCGTTGCTGATTCCTTACAGCGACGGTTTTTAAACCGTTGCTAAAATCAGCGACGGTTTATAAACCGTCGTTGATTCAATTTTAGCGACGGTTTCGTTAGCGACGGTTTTTGTATATATTCTGTCTCTAAAATATTCCGTCGCTTACGTGGACCAGCGTCCGTGCTTACGTAGCGTGGACGCTTCTCCGCTCCGTAAGCGCGGATTGTATTAGTTTTGAAAATGTTTTTTTTTTACATTATTTTTGAAATTTTTTTTTAAAATTAAATTATTTTTTTAAAAAAACCCCTGTCTAGTCGAGTTGTCACCTGTCGAGAGACCTTCATTTACCCAAATGGAAAGGGTGAATAAACTAGTATTTTGCGTCGACGGTAGTGAGGCAAAAAAATGGATCTGACTCGTGTCTAATTTTTTCAGATCCATAATTATTTTTTTAAAAAAATTATTATATAGTAATCTGAATTTATCTAATATAAATTTATTATCCTTGAATTTTTTTTCTTATCACAAAGATTTATTTTTCATGTGATCGATATAAATTTTTTTTATAATTTCTAGACCTCTTGGTAAAATTTATTATTTCTAAGTCGTTCAATTTTTTTATTATATAAATTTATTTTTATCGGAGCTAATGTAAACAAATTAATTTTTTTAATCTCATTAAATGTATTACATAGTTGTGTAATTGGACCAATATATAATTATTCTTCGACTCATATAGGTCTTGTAGTGAATTAATTAAAGAAAATAGATGAATATTTCTCAAATACTCATATTGCTTATAAATTTTTGTTGGTTACCCTTGGTGTAATGATTACATTGCAAAACGAAGTTTCTAAAAACTAAAGTTTCATCGAGCTTTTCTTTCTAATCAATCATTCTACAAGAAAATATTAAATAAATTGATTATGTTATCAATTGAAGAAAAAAATACTGAAAAATTTGATTAATATTTTTAGCAATTACACTGTTTTTTAGTGATCATTTTGTATATATTCGATCTTATTAGTCAGTTATTATATATTTTGGCTATTGCACATTGCTTAATTTTTATATTATTTTTAAAAGAATGATTTAATTAAAAAAAATTATTATGAACCTAAAAAAAATATGAATTACGTTATAATTTAGGAGTTTCTTATTAAAATTAGACCATGGTCCTGTTTGCATGAAGATAGATACAACTTACGTGGCCTATTTTGCACACACTCAACTATTTCAAGGGATCAAATCACTCTTCCGTCCTGAGTTAACAAAATGTTGGCCTGACAATATTATCTAAATGGCACTTATTCATTTTCATGTCCACGAAAAAATAATGGACCTCATACATAAAAATACCATATCAAAATTTTCGTTATACTCGCATATAAATATCATATCGATTATATTTGAATTGTACGATATATCGAGATTTCGGTACGATATCGGTATATACCGTTTTATACCGAAAAAACTTTATATTTTTAAAATTTTTTATAAATTTATCGTTTTAAAATATTATATATTTTAAAATTTTTATATATTTTTTCGATATTTCGGCATATTCCAAAATTTTCAAATTTCATATTGTTATCGTACCGAAAAAATCAGTATCGTTACCGTATCATACCATACCGAAATCTTCGATATACCAAAAATTCGGTAAATTCGATATTTTTTCGGTACGATAATCTCGATATACCGAAAATTCGTTATTTTTTTCTCACTCCTAAGTGAATGCATCCATTTTTTCATTTAATTAACATGTGAATTGAAAATGTTTTGATTGAATTTTCGATATAAATATAATAATAAACAAAAGAAAAGAATGAGGCATGTATTGCCAATTAGACTTTCATCTTATCTACACGAAATAATTTCTTGATTTCGACAAATGTTTACGTACCACCAACTCTATTTAATATAATTATTTAATCCCTCATGATCTATCGTGATTTTTGAGATAGAGAAATTGTTTAGTTCAGCCTGGAACATGAACAACCGATTCCAGAAGTACACAGAATTCATTCATTAATTCCAATATTAATGCATCACCAACTCCGATAAATTACTTCTAACATAGAATGATCCAGATGTCCTACTTTCGAATCAAGTACGCCGGAATCCTACGTGACATCGGTGGTGAGCATGCCGCGATCGATCATGTGGCGACTACGTATGTACCACGTCCACGTGGACTGATGAAGAATGCGATTCAAAGTGCTGATTAACATTACTTTGAACATTACATTTGAGGATGTCATTTTCTTAAAAAAAGAGTTGATCGATGTTAAAAAAAACACCGCTTTACCATTAAATGTTTGTATAATAGTAATGGAAATGTCTAATGTTTGTGCTATTTTTTTTTTTTTTTTTTTATGAATGAGAATCCATGACTGCTAGTTTTCGGTGTGCACTGAGTACACTCCAGAAAACGAAATATGTTGGTTAGCGTGAGAGTTAGTGAGGATGGAAATGATGTAAATTTTGGGGAGATGAATTTGATGAGTAATGAATTGTCTCCTCTCTTCTTGTTCTTGCAAAAGAAAGAAACCAATCACAATGTTTGCAAAGTGAAAAACGCATGATGCCCAATTCTTCCGCAAGTGAAGAAGACTCGAACATTGAATCAAATATGCTGAAAATTTTAAAACAGAAACTTTTTATGGGTTTTTCAACACATGATGTGCATGAAGTTGCTGCAAATTTTAAAAGGTTTGGGTTACACTAATTAACTAAAGGTTTTTTGCACTGGTCGATTACAAAACCACACGAAACCTTATTGTTATAACACAAGACATAGGATCTAATTACATACATGGCACAACATAGAAAGGCAAACTTATGCCTATACCATAGAATCATCAGATGGAACCCAAACAAAATTATCTGCCGGGAAGAAATGGCACACGGGAGACGACCCCGGCTTAATACCGAGAACTTTGAAAGACACATGATTTTTGCTCCATTGAGTGGTATCCAAGTGACAAACAGCAAGAGCTTCAACCTTGTCACCATTTTCACCGGTTAGCGAAACAAAGAAAACCCTACTCTTGCTGGTTTGGTGATGGCAATAGAAGACAGCATAAGGGTACACAATAGTGTGACATGCTACAAACTTGGGGGCTGAAACTTCACGAATACCCTTTACCGTATACTTCTGTTGAATGGGGGTTTTAGTCTCTGTATAATGAGTAGTGGATATAACTTTGAGTTTTGTTTCCAAACCAAAGATAGTTTGTACGAAATCTAGCATCGATTCTAAGGACGTCGCGCAGATTTTGGTTTCGCCCTTTATGGGATATGCCTCACATGCTCTAAGTGTATTCTGCATAGCAGTGGCTTGTGAAGAATCTTGAGGAAACGAGAAGAACTGGAGGAGGTTAGGGAGTTCTTGGGACCCGAAAGGGATCGAATCGGCTTCTTCTTTTGGTAGTAAATTAGGGGAGGAACTCGGTTCTTTTCTCGGAAAGTAGACTGGGATTGTGTTCCCTAATTTTAGGTCTTCGACAAAGAAGAACACAATAAGTGAAGGATGCATGTTATGATGCATATGCGATGGCGATTCATCATCATGAGAATCGTGAACCAGCTCGATTCGCATGTCGTCATGAAAATGATCGTGCCCATGATTTCCTAGAATCTGTCCATTCACATATGATCCCTGCAAATGGATCATAACAAGATAAAGAGAGGACTTAGAGCAAAGGATTGTGTTCTTGGTGGGTAAGGATTCAAAAATTGACGTACCAGAAGAATGAGAAGATGAAGCAGGAGACTGGTGTGTGTGAGAAGCTTGACGTCCATTGAGCTGCACGCAAAAAAACAAATTAAAGGTGACTTTGGTTTAGAAATCCATACAGATTTTATGTGCAACATTGAACATTTTTTTTACTAAAATAAAATATGGTAATTCAGTTTCTTAGTTTTCAACTATTTCACGTTTCGCACGTCGGGGACTCAATTATCCAGTTGGCACAATTGGGATGCTGTGGTCATTCAGAAAATTGAGAGAGAAGGCCCATGCAGTGTCGTTTAATGAAATCGAGACATTTAAAATCTGAAAAATTATAATTATAAAATCATAATTTCATTTTCATGGGAGGAGGAAGACTCTCGTAAATAGAAAGACCATTTTCTTTTTCTTACTCCAATTGCTCCATATGAAATCAAAGTTGTGCAAAAAAAAAAATTATCTCTTTGTAATTTTGATCATCGTCAAATTTCAGTAATGATATAATATATTTGTTTTTTTGTTGAAAGTTTTAGTCTCTTTTCGATGTAATGTTGATGTTCATTTTAGTACCCAAGCTACCTTATTAATAAATTTATGATTTGTTCCGTAGTATTATTCATCTTGTTTCTTTATTCAACCCATTGAAGTTAAAAGGAAATACGATCGTTTTCGTTTAAATTTTGATTTCAGTTTATATACCATAAAGTCTGGTAGAATTTTCATACATCGATCAATTTTACATAAGATCTAAATAAGAGTATCTATAAATTTGCATGCATGGTGTTAATTGTCCCACATCGATTGGATAAATAACCTGAGAGTTGCATATATTGGCTTGGGCAATCCTCTCTTCTTGAGCTAGCTTTTGGGGTTGAGTTAGGTCCAAGTTCCAATCTTAACATGGTATCAAAGCACATGTTCCATAGTTATGTGTTGGACTGCCTATAGTTAGGCCACCCGTTCTGCCCATAGTTGGTCATTTGTAAACTCCACGCTCCAGATGTTCATTCCTGGACGTGAGAGGGGTGTGTTAATTGTCCCATATCGATTGGATAAATAACCTGAGAGTTGCATATATTGGCTTGGGCAATCCTTCCCTCTTGAGCTAGCTTTTGGGGTTGAGTTAGGTCCAAGTTCCAATCTTAACACATGGAATTTTGACGAACACCTAATATTCTAAAAATGACTATTTTTTAATATGTATATATAATCAACCCATCTTTAAAGTGAGTGTAGATACTAGAAAAAATATTTTTTTCCCAAAAGTAAAAATAAATTTTTTAGTACTAGTCCATTGTTTTTTAATAAAATTTTAGTTTTTTTCGTAAGAGTACTGTTGGCATGACGTTGCAGATGTAATATTGATAATTGATGATATGATGTCGCCATATATTTTTTTATATTTTGAGCTCTATGTTATCGTTCCAACGGAAAAATGACTAAAATTGTAAAATAAAAGACTAAAATTGTAAAAAAAAGAAATGAAAAATAAGAGACTAAAACTTAATTATAACAATAAATAGAACCTAGAACCAAAACCGTAAAGAAGCACATATATTACACGAATGTTTCAGTTCTGCCTTAATTGTGCACCAGAATGTGGAGGGGAAAGAGACCTGGTCAACATTTCTTTTAAAAAAATGACCTCTCCATGTAGTGAACAAATACACTACATGAGACTATATTTTTAAAAAAAAATTTGTCCAAGGTTACAAAACAAGACAACCCGCAGAATGTGGTGGAATCAGTGTGATAATGTACAATTAATGTGGATTACAAATTTTAAAATATAAATTTTTTCCCAAAAAAAAAAAAAGAATTTACAACTTTTTAATCGAATAAATTAACTTATCCATTTGTCAACATTAGCGGGTCCACCATATTAATTCTAAGAGTAGGTCTCTTGTGAGATGGTCTCACTGATTTTTATTTATGAGACGGATCAACCCTACCGATATTCACAATAAAAAGTAATACTCTTAGCATAAAAAATAATATTTTTTCATGGATGACTCAAATAAGAGATCTGTCTCACAAAATACGACTCGTGATACCGTCTCACACAAGTTTTTGCCTAATTTGTAAATGCCTAAACCAGTCTTCCAAATATATGTTTCCATTTTCACCTATTTCTTGATCCGATCTATTTCATATTAATTCCTTGATAATTAATTCTATAACAATGGTCTTATTCCACATTCGAGAGCCGTAATTTGTTTTTTTCGTTATCCAGAAAAAGAGGCTCGTATTTACGAGCAAATTTTTTTTTTTTCGGAAAAATGATAGACCGAAAATACGTACAAACACGAATCGAGCCTCTTATTTCTATTTTTTTCTATAACTTTTACTAACAAAATAAATTTTACGTTTCAAATTTACCAATATATAACATCCATTCTTGTTTTTGTAAAAATATATATACACATATATTGACAAACACATACATATATATTACACATATACAGTTCTCAAAATTATGTTTATTATGTAAAAAATAGTTAATATATTATATCATTATGATTTATTACTCATTTTTTGTACATTGTTGATCGTTTGTGATATTATTTATTTCATTATTTTCAATAAAGTAATTTTATATAAATTTTTGATTGATTTATAATGATTAATCCTATATTTTCCTTTTCATTTACATAATTAAATAATTTACTGTTAGTTAGGTATATATTTTTATTCAATTGAAAAAAGTACTCGAAAATAATTTATATTATTTATTAGTATCTATTTTTTTTTGTTATCTCAGCAATAAAAGGTGGCCATTATTAATATGATACAGATACATTAATTGCTTCTGTTTCTATTAAAAAATGGTTTGCCCTCAAACATGACTTTACATGTTCTCTTTTACCTACTTTAAAAAAAAGCATAAGAAACAAAAACATTATATCTCGATCCGGTCCACATATCAATGGAAATAATAAATATCAATGATGGATCAACAAATTCTCAATGTGAAAAAATAGTAAGTGGTTGAAGGGATAGATGTTCGAGTTTGTGGAGTAGGTGAGTGCTTTGATGATCAGGAATTCGAGTTCTCCTGCCAACACTTTCTCGGACGAACCGGATGTACAAGTTTAGTCCAGTGCATTCCATGCATGCACCTTGTTTGGTCCAATCATAGCCTAAACTAATTAGTTTCGTTGCCTATAAACACCAAGCATTTTCCTTTCGCTTTGTATATCTCAATAATCAAGAAAAAATTAAAATATATAGTTGGAGATATGAAATCCCTTTTCATTTTAATTGGTCTCATATCTCTTGCGTTGGTACATATAACACGCATAAATTTCCTATTTAGATCATGCAAATAAATCTGCATTTTAATTTAATATCGATTGGATTGTTCGTTTTAATTAGTTTTCTACTGTGAATTATGCAGTTGCCGAGCAGTGTTATCGCGAGAACAGATCCAGGCGAGTACTGGCAACATGTGATGAAAGATGAACCCATGCCTCAGTTCATACAAGGCCTTGTTGGTGTGAGTAAAGTTGCATCTGTTTCCAATAACAATCACCAGAACAAGAAAGAACACTATCACTTCTCGTTGGATAGACCTAGTGCTGCCGCCGATATCGCTGCTGACGACCAGAAAGACAAGGTTTCTTACACCAGAGACTTTGAACCAGAGCCTACGGCTACAGCTTATACCGATGGTGTCAAGAAAGAAAACAAGGTTTCTTACACCAAAGACTTTGAACCAGAGCCTACAGCTACAGCTTATACTGATGGTGTCAAGAAAGAAAACAAGATTTCTTACACCAAAGACTTTGAACCAGAGCCTACGGCTACAGCTTATACGGATGGTGTCAAGAAAGAAAACAAGATTTCTTACACCAAAGACTTCGAACCCGAGCCTACGGCTACATCTTATACCGATGGTGTCACGAAAGAGAACAAGGTTTCTTACACCAAACACATCGAGACTACTGCTACAACTTATACTGATGGTCTCAATAAAGGAAACAAGATTACTTACACCAAAGACTACGAACCAGAGCCTACGGTTACAGCTTATACCCATAGCCGTATCTGTGTTGAATGAAACATAAAAAAAAAAATGAAAAATGGGCCCTCTTGTTGCAGTAATAAATATAAAATTCAATTTCCAAATAACAAATATAATAATAAATACATAAATATATCAAAAATAATATATTACATCAATAACAACTCAATAAATATTTAAAATAACTATATAAATACTACTCGTCTAGTTTTTTAGAGACGAAAATATTTATCAAATCTGTGTAATCCAATTGTCAGACCATTTCTTTCTCAATTGACAACATAGTTAGCCCATTTAGTCTATCTTGCGACATTGTTGATCGAAGATAATTATCGTAGAAACTACACTTTTAGTCACTATAATTGTAGAAATTACAAAAGTCGCACATAAAATTTATATAAAACTCATAATCCAATTATAACTTATTAAAAAATTTAAATCATACGATATGTGCTTTAGTTATATATTTAATTAACATGATCTCTAAGCACATTATAGTGCCCATATCACAAGTAAATTTCATTTTTAGTAAGGATGTTTTAATAGAATAATCTACAAATATAAATATAAATGTGTATTTATAAAGAATATTTGAAATTGAAATAAAGCAAAATTAATGAAAAAAAATTACTTACCTTCAGGCTTAAAAGAAGTAGTGGACCGTAAACTTTATTTGTTGAATGAGAACAAAATTCAGGGTTGAGATTTGGAGTGGGTTAAAGAACAAATAATATAAAACAAGATTTCTTACTCCAAAGACTTCGAACCAGAGCCTACGGCTACAGCTTATACTGATGGTGTCATGAAAGGAAACAAGATTTCTTACACCAAAGACTTTGAACCAGAGCCTACGGCTACAGCTTACGTCGAAGGTGCCAAGGATAATTAAATCTCAGCCAATGTCAAAAATTCATGTTGATGACGATCGAATAGGGAAAAAGCGCTAGCTATCCGCGATTATGAATCCACTGTCTTGTTATCAAAATGATGTTCCCTGTCTGTGTCTCGAGTATGGTATGAAAATATGTGAGTGCACATATATGTATATATATATGTACGTTTGATGGTGCATGTTCACCTCGAATAAACTTTGTGATTTGTTTCGCAGTATTCATCTTCTTGATTTATTAATCCAACACAGAGAAGTTGAAATAGAAGTTCTAAGAGTAAATCCCGTTTTGACGATCTAAGAGCAAATTCTTAACAAGTCTAAAATGTTCTTTAATTAAAATTCGTCAAAACCCCAAACAAATAGCTTCTATCACTTCCAAATTAAAATTTTCTGTTGATAGGATCTCAACTTTTTTTCACTTCTTGCTGTTTCAATAGAATTTCAGCGATTGAATTCATCGTGATGCGAGATTGTCTGATATTTATTATTATTTCGGGACTTTTGGACGAATATTTTTGGAGAAGTAGTAGATGCATGTGCGTTTCTTTTTCTTATAAAGATAAAATAAAAAGTGTATGGTTTTGTTTTGAAAAAACAAACTTGTTAACATTATTGTTATATCATGTCATTAATAATTGTTGTTGAAAATTTTTTTGGAGCAGTATTTTCTGAATTAAAATACAGGAATATAATTGAGTGTTAGGAAATGGAAAATAATTGAGTGAAAAACAATAATTATTAATGAAAGAAAATTTGTTTCGGGGAAGAAAATAAAAATGAATCATAATATTTTCTTCTGTTCTGATATATATATGGGATAATTACATATACCTCACCCGATATTTGTCATAATTAAAAAAAAAAAAACTATATTCAAATGTTACATTTATCTCTCGAAGTTTGTGAAAAACAACAAATAAATCTAATAATATATGAAAAACTTTAAGATTGTTAGAATTTTATAGAATATGTTCGAAAAATATAAAATTGGCCCTGAAGATTAGAATTTTGAGACGGAAAAATATAGTTTTGGTCCTATATATTTGAATTTTTACGATTTTGTTCATTTATATTGTTAAATTTCAGTTTTAGTCCACCAACTTTTAATTTTAGAAATATTATATTAGTCTTCTTTCTACGTGATATTAACATGACAATAATGCATAACTGACATATACTTATATATTTGATTATTTACGATTTTATTAATCTATATTGTTACATTTCAGTCTTAGTTCGCTACTTTTTAATTTTAGAAATATTATATTAATCTTCTTTCTGACGTGATATTAACGTGACGCTAATGCATAATTAAAATATGTAGTGTCACATTAACATACGAAAAACAATGAAATTGCTAAAAAGCGAAAAAAAAATATTATTAATACCGAAATTTGATAAAAACGAACACACATTAAGCTGGCTAGAGTGCTAAAAAATGCGTTAAGGAAAAGAGTTAGTAGGTCATGGAAACTAGCCTATTTTGACATTTATTTATAGTAAGTTGGTTAAATTAGTACTTTTAGTTATTTTTTTCAGTCGGAATACTTATAGAACATAAAACATCAGTGAATCAGCACTATTGTAAAAATAGAACTAAAATTACAAAAGGATCCAACTTCTTGTAGTGAAACTAAAATTAAAATAAAATTTGACAAGATCAAAGTCTAAAATAGACTTATAATTTGCAAGTCTATTTTGGTAATTTTTCCATTCATATGCTCTAAAAATATTGAATAGTAATTGTAAAACTACATGTCGAGATATGGTAATTACAAAGTGTAAGATTTTTTTTTCCTTTAACAAAGTAAGATATATGAATACTTATAAAATATGCATATAGTATCTAATTCAGATTCTTACATTCAATCTTAATTAGTTACGTGTTTTTCAACTCATTCTAAATATCAATGATAATCAATTAAGCATAAGGAGGAAGAAAACATAGAAAATCGAAGTTCTGCTTTCAACCAGATTTAGGCTAGATCGTTTCTTGTCAAGTTGATATATATGTCTCTCTCCACTTCATATATATCTGCNGACTAGTCTAAACAATTATTCATTTTGATTACTGCATCAAAGTGGTCACTTAACTACGCTGCGTAGGGAGTGTTACTCTATATTTTAATCGTCCAACGCGCATTCGAAGAGTCGCATTGGAAGTAACACTCTCGATATGACATAACCGCGACCCTTTTTCATTGAAACATCATGGGTTTCATGGAACAAATTAAATGCAAATAATTAGAGGTAGAAATTAGATTTTATACTTACTCAAAAAAGAAAAAGAAAAGATTATATATATATATATATATATACGCGCAAAGAGAGAATGCATGGATTATATATAATTAGATTTAAATACAATATAAATGAAGGAAAGAGACATCCAAATATTTATTTTCCAATTAAATTTCATTTTATCGTATCACGTCAGGTGACAGATATGATTCTAGGGAAACATATGGAGGCAAGCATGAATCACAACTGAATAAAATTAAATATATAGTTGCCTATAAATACCAAGTATCTGCGTTTCCTAGTGTTATAATCAATTCATCAAATAAAATTAATTTAATTGGAGACATGAAAGCCCTTTTCATCTTTACTGGTTTCCTATTTCTTGCTGTGGTATTTTATTGCACGTACAATATTCTCACTTTGCACAAATGTATTTAATTTTCAGGTTGATGAATTGTTTCAGCTAATCAATCATTTGTTCATTATTCTGAAATCTGCAGCTTGCAAGAAATGCTCTTGCAAGGAAGGATCCTGGCGAGTACTGGAAACATGTAATGAAGGATGAGCCAATGCCTGAATACATACAAGGCCTCGTTGGTGCAAGCGAAGTCACATGTACCGACAACAAAAACAAAGGGTACTTCCACATCTCATCCCAGAAAACTAGCATCGATCCGATTCCAAGTGTCACAGCCTACACCGACGATGTTAAACCTGAAAAATATAAATATTTCGTGAAAGATCAACTTAAACCGAGGTCTGATACCCCAGTTTACAGAAACAGCAGGCACTTCCACATCTCACCCGAGAAAACTAGCTTCGATCCATTTCCAAGTGCCACTGCCTATGCTGATGATGTTAAACCGAAAAATGATCAACGTTTCACGAAAGAATTTGAGCCTAGCCCTAATGTCTCGGCCTACACGGATGATGTCGAGCCGCAAGGTGAAAAAATGTTCACAAAAGAATTTGAGCCTATCCCTAATGTCTCGGCCTACACGGATGATGTTAAGCCGGAAGGTGAAAAAATGTTCACAAAAGAATTTGAGCCGAGTCCTAATGTCTCGGCTTATAACGATGGTATTATCGAGTTAAAAGCAGAAAATTAAAGGATTCCGAGCCAATACCTGATATTCTTGTTTATCAAGAATAGAAATTAAGCTTCAGATTGAATAAATATATATATATATGCTTGTAAATCTATGATAAAGCGGCTCATCATGTTTTTGTTTAGTGTACGTATGTGCATGGTGCCAGGTTGTATGTGTGATGGACTGTTCAACTCGAATAAAAATCTGTGGCTACTATCTAAGTATTGATCTTTTTTTTTATCAATTCAAAGTATATATCATAGAAAGTTCACAAGATTTGATTTCGTTTTTCCTGATAATTTTTTTGCATCTAATCGTGTTGATACCTCTGACTTGTATTAACAAATGCAAATTAATTTTAATTAAGGTAGGAGCCATATAATCAGAAATAATCAAAGGATCATAAACATCCATGCATGCGATCACTTGTATCTAATCCTGTTATATCCAGATATTGTCCCAAAATGTCCATCTTACATTCGATCGAATCAGATCGCCAGGATCGATCCCTATCTGAGTTTACAAGACCAGCAAGGCTACATGTTACCAGCTGAGAGAGCACCCGTCAATCGACCAGATTTCATTTGTCATCTCTAGTGTTCAAATCCATTTTAATATATTTTCATATACAAGATCGACTATTTATATATATTTATGCATTAAAAAAGAAGAAGAGAAAACTCTATGTTTAGGCATATATTTTACCATCCTTCGAATTAGAAGCCAACACTTGTTTGGTTAATAAATTTGTTAAATTTAGATATGTAAAGAATAGCCATGGACGTTCTTTTCTCCCACATTTCTTTGGAAATCATACATCAACTCTCGTCCCTTCTCCTTAAGGTATATTCATTTTGTTTTGTTCTTCTTCTCTCACCTTTCCCCTCATTTTTTTTTTATAATTATTGAATGAAATATTTGATTTCTTTGGTTGATTATTATGTAATTTTTACAGCTGATATATAATTCATGGTCGTTCTCTTTATTACGAAACGTTCATGAATCTTGATCTCAAGTTATTGTTAAGGAAAGTGACGAGGTTAACCTTTCAACGAAGATCATAATAAAGATTGACGAATATGTCGCAAGAGGAGTCTTCGCCCCCACCTTCCTCGTCATCCTCCCCATCTCCACCGTCTAATTCATCATCGTCGCCACCACCACCACCACCGGGCTCGTCAGATTCATCGCCGCCACCACCCTCCGAATCAACAACTTCACCGCCGCCAAAAGATGATTCATCACCACCACCACCACCACCTCCTAACAAAGACTCGGATTCTCCATCTCCGCCACCTCCATCCTCCAATGAAAAATCCCCTCCTCCACCGCCCGACGACAACAACAATAACAACGATAACAACAACAATTCGCCACCTTCGAACAGCAACAAATATCCTCCACCGCCCAAGTCAAGTTCATCAGATGGGTTCTCGCCTCCCCCACCGCCATCTTCTCAATCAGGATCGCTTCCTCCGGCAAGGGATCACAGCTCATCAAGCGATGCGCCATCCAATGGTCATGACCAAAAGGCCATCATAGGTGGAGCAGCAGCAGGGGCCGGATTACTACTCTTTATCCTGATTTTCTTCATGATATGTTGCAATAGAAGAAAGAAGAGAAGGGCACGAGATCATATGCATTACTACACAGATAATTCCATTGGACACAAAAGTACGTGCTACATTACCACTATTTTCAATTAACTTTTCCTCATGCAAAAATAATAAGTAATTAATCGAACCAGCATATAAGAAACATTTTGGTAAAATTTAATGACATTATTTGTGATATAAATGCAATTAATATTTTTTTTTCCTGAGAATGTTCATGCATACATATTCATAATCATAGGTCCTCCCGTGGGATTTTTCCCATTTTGATCACTTTAAAAAATAATAATTTTTTCCCATTTAAATGATTTTTTGAAAAACATTGTCAATCTGTGCAGGCGATATCTATTACAGCAACGTTCCTCCACACAGTAACTGGCCGAACACGAACGGCCGTCCCTCGATGATCCCACCACCACCTGGCAGCGGCAACGTGAGCTCGGAACTAGGATGGCCGGTGGCGCCTCCCCCTCCACCTCCAATGATGAGCAGCAGCGAACTAAGCTCCGCCGCGTTCTCCGGCCCACACCAATCACCTCTGCCACCTCCCCATCCTGCAGTTGCCTTAGGGTTCAACCAGAGCAGCTTCACATACAACGACCTGTCGGCGGCCACTGGCGGGTTTTCGCAAGCAAATCTACTTGGTCAAGGCGGATTCGGATTCGTTCACAAGGGGTTTTTACCTAATGGGAAGGAGGTAGCCGTCAAGAGCTTGAAATCGAACAGCTCGCAGGGGGAGCGGGAGTTCCAGGCGGAGGTGGATATCATCAGCAGGGTTCACCATCGGCATCTGGTGTCGCTAGTTGGGTACTGTATCGCAGGATCTCAAAGGATGTTGGTGTATGAATACGTTCCCAATGGAACTCTTGAATTTCACCTTCATGGTATGCTTCAAGCATAAATATATACATATATATTTTCAAGTTCATATATATAACGCCATCGACTTAATCTAGACGATATATGACATTTAACACATACTCTGTACACCAAAATGAACAATCGATCAGATGGTGAAGTTTATTTGACATCATCGTGTGATCTATAAAGCAGTGCAACACATGACGGTGGTCTTGATTTGATACCGTGTTAAGATAGAGACTTATACCTAAATCAACCTCAAAAACTAGTTCAAAGAAGAGAATTGTTCAAATTTATACATAAGTACTTAATCCAAACGACATAAGACATTTAACAATGACCACAATTAATTTAATTTAACGTGATATTGATCATTTGATCCTATATATGTTTACAGGAAGCGGTCGGCCATCAATGGATTTCCACACGAGACTTAAAATTGCTATTGGATCAGCCAAAGGATTCGCTTACCTTCACGAAGACTGTATATTTCTATTTATCTCATTTTTTATACGGTTAATTATAAATAGTTTGCCTTAAATTTGTTTTTCTGAATAATTTTATGATAATTTTCAGGTCATCCTCGCATTATCCATCGTGACATTAAAACTGCTAACATTTTGTTGGACTACAATTTTGAAGCCAAGGTAAACGAATTCCCTTTAATTTATGTTAGTTTATATATATAATCTTCTCTTAAAGAATATAATTAAGTTTTGTATCCATTTAAATTTATTACTATATTACTTGTAATATTTTTGTTTTAAAAAAAAACTTTCAAGGACTTAAATATATCGTTTATTCTCTTCAAAAATATTATCGAACTACATTCTCTCATGTATATGTGCTTGGGAATTAATTTATTCAAATATATATTTACATTAATTTTTTGATTAATTCATCTTTGAGTGCCATAATTATTCATCGTAGGTGGCTGATTTTGGATTGGCTAAGCTATCTTCAGACACCAACACTCATGTCTCAACTCGGATAATGGGAACATTTGGGTATGAAACATATAATTTAATACCCTCATAAGTTAATAATTTTATGATATTTTTTTTATATGAATAATTCTTAGTAAATTAAGCGTATATTATTTAATTAAATCATAAACTCTCTCTATAAAAATAATAAATTATTGATTAATTACTACCACTTTGAATCAATAGGTTTTCCAAGGTGTCGGCCCTATTATTTTATAGTTAGAAGTTATTCTACATTTATTGATTGATTATGTAATGAATGCTTGAAACATGTTGTATATGAAGATACCTGGCGCCTGAATATGCATCAAGCGGGAAGCTTACTGAGAAATCCGACGTTTACTCGTATGGGATAATGCTTTTGGAGCTAATCACCGGTCGTCGCCCCATCGATCTGAGCAGCGACGAGGACGACAGCCTAGTTGATTGGGTACGTGTATGTGCACAATTTTGAATTTTTAAATATCTATCTACTTTAAGTGTGTGATTAGGACATTGTTGATATGTTGTAGTTTCAACTAAAATGAACTAAAATATCACAGAATCTAACCAAATCTCTTGTGGGGGTTTATTAATTAATGTGGGTTATATTTAATAACAGTCTAGGCCAATTCTGACCCAAGCAGTAGAGGGAGGAAGCTATGAAGAGTTGGTGGATCCACGGCTAGAAAACAACTACGATCACCATGCTATGCTGCGCATGGTGGCTAGCGCCGCTGCCTGCATCAGACACTCTGCTAGGCGACGTCCCAAAATGAGCCAGGTAACAACAAATTGAGTTATTTTAGTTATATAACACAAGTTTGCCATGCTTTGGTGCATTATGATTAATTGTATATATATATAAAGATTGTAAGAGCTCTGGAAGGTGATGTATCCCTAGAGGACCTGAACGAGGGGGTGAGGCCAGGCCACAGTAGGATGTTCGGGTCAAACGGTGGCTCGGAGTATGACACTGGCTCATACACGGATGTAAGAAGATTCAAGAAAGTAGACGGGATGTCGAGCCAGGAATTCACCAGCAGTAGTGAGCATGGCCTAACCGGCGAGTTCGTTCATCCAAACAAAGCAAATTAGCAAGAAATTCATCCCAACCATGTGTGTAGCCTATGAAAAGGCATAGCCATGATTCGAAGAATGAGCATGAAGCACGCAATCGATGCACCACCATGAATATTGTTATTTCGGAATTGTGATTGTGTGTTTACTTAACACACATCAGACCTATGCAATGTGTAGTTACTTAGGTTCTATGACAATGTTTATTTGGAAGTCAACTTCAAATTGTGAATGTGATTGGTTATATTTGTCTAAGATTTTTTATGTTATGTGATTACTATTGTACTTTCGAATACATTGTAGCCGTATATATTGGAGATTGGTGCGTACATTTTGTGGAGTACACATAAAAAGTGCATGCCCAATCCTCCTAAAAAATTAACGAAATGGGCAAAATACTACCCAAAAAAAACGAGTAACGAAAAGTTTATTTGCCATTAATATGTGCTGTCGAAATTGAAGTGTTATATGAACTCGGACTCCACCAAGAACAACTCAAAAGGTGCAAGGAAATGAAAAGCTGCAATGATATGTTATGTTTACTAAGTTTACTAGGATACCATAAAATTTGCGTATTCGTTTATGGGGATAAAATATGCACATGTGGAGGTGGGTTGTTGTGGGTTGTTGGGGGGGTGGGGGCCGCCCACAAATGCAGTATCACATTTTAATCGTTTATCCGTCCAAATCTGCTATGCTAGTGATTGCATGAGTGCTGACCAAACACCCACCGATTTTAAAATGAACACTCGTCTAATTTAAATGGACATTGGGCCCGATAAGCTTAGTTTTTGTGGGCCATTTATGAGTAGTAACAAACTGGGACACGTCATATATACATCACAAAGTTTTTAGTTATCAAAAATTGGAATGATGTAATTTTTACCATTTTACCACTTTTTAAGTTTATTGGTTTTGAGTTACTTATATATCACACGACCAATCCAACACAGGGGGGAAAATGATTCAACGGTTTATTACGATTAAAATCAAGACTCCATCTATCAGTTCCTCGAGTTTACATTTTGCAAGTTACCTAAAGACTGTCTTTCAGAACACATAAATATTACAGGAAAAAATACAACACAATTACATCTCTATAACCCCAAAACATAAAACATAGCTCGAGTGTTGATTTACCACAAGCCAGAGCAATGAAACTACACTCCAATCTCTCAGCTCACTTTTCTGTAACCTCCAAAAGCCCAAATCTGCCGTGCCATAGAATAACAAATTAAATACACATATACTAGTTACTGGACGCACGAAATACACTTGATTATTTCGCTGAATAATGTGTTGGAATGTTATGGGGGTCAAAATTTAATAAACGAAGTCATAGATAGGATAACAAGTATTTTTTAAATTAGAATAACATACAATGAAAGGTAAGTGGTAGTGGACAGTGTAGTGTAATCGTGTTTTTTAAATTTCATGTACAGTTGTAGATGTCTACTTTTAAAAAATATAGAAGGGCACTAAAAATGAGTGTTTTGAGACCATTTATAGCCATTTCTCCCTATTATAGTAGAGTTGTGAGTAAAAGTAGTAGACAGTGTAATAGCGTAATTTCACACCATTGATATACCAAAACAGAGCCCAGGTCAAGTGTTGTTTTCTCACTCACTCGTTCTATCTCTATATAGACAAAAGATTTAAATGAAATATAGAGTAAATTACATAGAAACCACCCATGTTACCATTTAATTAGTTAAAATCTGAACGTGTTGTTGAATTGACAGCTGAAACTTCTCAATTGAGTTTCCTTTTTTTTTTTGGTGTTATCATTCAAGTTGGTATCTATAAACGTGTTCGTCAAAAATGGTACTAAGAAAATCGACATGGTAATCACTAGGAACAATAATATACACAATAAAAACCACGATTTGACACTTACCTTAAGATTTGAATCCCAACTTCCTGTACATAACGCACTCCCATCAGCCGATAGTCCGAGACAGCTAATCCGGGAATCATGAGAATTTTGAAGGGATCCCAAGTTCAAAACCACCTAACGGAGAATATGAGTTAATAAGAAAGTTTGGATGTATAAAATCGACCCAACAGTGAGACTGAAGAAGCAACTTTTCAACATGAGAAGATGTGCGAGTACCATGAGTATGCCACATACCTTAGCTAGCAGCGTGTCCCATACATAGCAGTCTCCATTTGTATATCCAGCAAAGAGGAGTCGGCCTGAGATAGAAAATGCAATAGAAGTTACACGAGGGACCTCATTATCACCGTGTGGTTGCTGGTACACTTGTAGCTGATGTCCAGTTCTGATGTCGAATAGTTTACAAGCTCCATCATCTGAACCAGTTCCAAATCTATTGCCATCTGGAAAGAACTTTACAGTATTAACATCTCCTTCATGGCCATGAAAAGTACGAACAGCTCGGCTAGCAACACGAGTATCCCAAAGGCGGGCAGTTGAGTCGCACGAGCCAGACACAAACATTCTCGAGTTGGATGCATTGATGGAGACACTAAATTGAAAATGATACATGTCAGAGTCCTAAGTTTGCAAGGACAAAATTCAAGCTCAGCAGGCCCAACAATGCATTTCAAGGAAAGTACCATCATACATCAGAAAGATTTTTCCAGCATACCTTAGCACATCAGAGGTGTGGCCAGATTGAAATTCGCCTCCAAATACAGACGTCCTCAGGCCGGTAGTTATATCCCATAGAACACACGTGTGATCACCAGAAGCAGTTATCAGATGTGAGTCTTCATCAGGAACATATTGACATGATGATACATATCCTTTATGCCCAGTAAGCATTCTCGACACCGGTAAATTTCCATCCTTGTCACAAGGCGAGTTAAGGTTAAAGATAGAGCAGACACTATCTAAGCCACCACAGGCAACAGACTGCCCACTGAGAGAGAAGGCACAGGTCATGACCCATGCACAAGGTAGCTTAATCGAGTGAGTTTTTTGGCTTGTGAGAGCATTCCACACAATCAATCTGCCATCTTGAGATGCACTTACAATTCGATTCTTTTCAGCAGTCCAATCAAGGGAATAAACCTACAATTAATTTAAATTTTATGAACCAAAGAATTCTGGCATTTAGACATTAGCATGTATTAAAGATACTATGAGGAAAACACCGAACTACAGGCTGGTTTGAAAGAACAGAAAACTTAATTTGGAATAGAAAATATCTCTTTCTGGCAAAGTGCTACATTCGTGGAGCCACCTTTATATTTCAGGCATTGGCGGACTGTCGTGTTATTATAGGCTGTAACGCAATGCTCCGAAAGAGGGATCATGTAATATCCTTGTCCCACATTTCTTTATAGGAATTATTAGATAGATTTTGTAATGTTACACATCTAAGTTCAAAATTCCCAATTCAAGTCTAGAGTAGGAAACTAGTTAACTAAACTTTTGAAATCGGAGAACATATTCACAACTTCAAAAAATGGCTACCATCCAAATGAAATGTTAGGGCAGAAAATGAACATAATCAGGCAAGAAATCGCTAATTTAAGAGAACTGAAACACCAAAAATACAATAATGAAAAAGGTACCTTCCCTGTGTGACCCTGCAACGTTCGACAGCAAACAAGATCGGTTGGCCCAAAATTCACCGGATTTTTCCCCTGCAACCTCGAGTAACCAGCAACTGCAATTAAAATCACCAGAGACACCAAATCAAGCATCTTTAACAAACCAAACACAGATTCAAGCACAAATATATATAAAGAAAGACAAACCATCAGTGTCGAGAAGAAGAAAACGCTTTTGCTTCAATTTCTCCCTGAGCGCATTAACGGTTTCGGAAGCAGCCAGGTGACGCTCTTTCAGCTCAGCAACTGACGCCATCCTTCTTCGTTTTAACAACAAGATTCAGAATCAGAGCACCATTTCGATAACTGATTTCAGCTCCCGACAAAAAAAAAATCAGGGCTCTTGAATCGCGACGGGGCAAAAACAACAAAAAAGTCGAACGATGTTGACCGTGGAGAGAAGAGAATGATTGCGAATTGTGAAATCGGGTTCATCTAAAATATTAAATTAAATTAAAAATATATATACATGTAAAAAAAATTCCATTGCCGGGAATCGAACCCGGGTCTCCTGGGTGAAAGCCAGATATCCTAACCGCTGGACGACAATGGAGTAGTTGTTGCTTTTATCAATTTAGACTTATATATAGTAATATATCAATTTATATATAGTAATATATCAATTTTAAAATCAAAACCATCACCTATACTTATGTTTAAAAATAGAATAAAAATGATTCCATACAGACTAGTTGCCGACTGACTCATATGTGGTGCCATATACACCAACGCAGATGCTTACTTTGTTGTTGTGCCATATCTGTCCATTCCAGTAAGGTGTCGGTGACAAGATTTTGCTTTGAATGCTTTGAATCCGAGAAGAAAATTCATTTTCTGTGTTACTGATTGTCACAATTTTTCCTGTGCTATTAATTATGGCCTGGTGGTTCTATTTAATTGACGCTGTGCTCAACGTAATGAAAGGAGTGATGATCTAAGAAAGAGCTGCTATCGGTCAATGATTGTTATGTTATACACTCTATACTAAAACTACTCGGTTAGTCAGCCAAATACATCTGTATCATTTGCAAGTATGTCTGTTGGCTGTTCATCGCTTATACCAGATTCAAATCTTCTCCGTCTCTCCACTGCATCCGCGACCCTTGAGTGAAATTCATCATCTGTGCTTGCCAACATGTACCGCAGCTTAAAATTTATTCGATTTTTCACCATGATCTTATGCCTTGGGATTATTCGTTCCTCAAGTGAATAGCTGAAAAACCTGCAGAAATTCGGAATACAAGAAAATGTCGATTCAAATATTTAATTTGTTCTTATTACGAGGTGGTCGATACTTGAGACTTCCCATTTGAATTTCCACAAAAGGGTTGAGAGTAAATATTGGTTCGATTTGGATTTATTTGAAGATTAATCTCTAGCCATGTTATGTTGATTGGATTCCAGAGAAACTACCACTGTTGCCCCACTAAATTATCATATTTTAGCCGAAAAGATCGAATCTTGTTGGGAAAATAACATTACTGGCGTGATACCTCGGAAATTCGATGAGATCTTGCAAAGGCCGTACCATCATTCTCCGAAGGTAACGATATTTTGGTCTAAGGATGTCTATGTTGTACCGAAGCAGCATTGGAAAATCCGCAATCATCTCACCCAAGAATGGTAACTTAATTCCAAGTGACAAAAAATACTTCACATTGTGATCAAGTTTATTAGCTATACTGCATCCTAATAGTTCCGGTCCCAACCCAATCACCTTCCCAATGTCCCGTTGGGAAACCCCGGCTTTCGTCAACAAGAAAATGACCTGCAAATTAATATCATATTTTCGTGTAAAATCATTAAAATTCAGAAGATACAGTAATAAAGAAAGGAAAAGGACTAGAAGATGAGATGTACCACAGGTCTGATCTTCTTGTATAGACTGTATGTCATCAAGGAGGGAAATCTAACGAGCATGCTGCCGATTGCATCATCTTGAACTCCTATATCTCGTAAAAATTGAACCTTCAACAACCATTTTGAAGTAAACGTTAACACACACACAGCACACGAACGGCACTAAATGCACCAGACATCAAAATGTATAAATTATGGTTGCATAGTTATTCACTTATGGTGTCATGACTTTGGCAGTCGACCCCAATTAGTTTAAGAATGGGTAGATATGAATGGGCATACCGTAGGTTGGGTTATCGACTAGGCTGAGTTTTTTCAAAAGCTGAAACAGTTGCACTGAAGTTTCATAGAAACACAAACTAGGTGAGCATAGTTTACAGAAAAATCAAACTAGTTAAATAGTAGTCGTCAAAATATTCAAGATAACCGAAATATGAAAGAAATTTTTTTTCCCTCTGAATTAGGTTTATCATTAGATTTGCTCGTTCTGATCAGCCTAGGAAAAAGTAAATGAAAGCAAACTAACGTAACCAACCTGAGGTAATGAAAGCGTTCTGATTTAGAATTCTAACCAATCAGTTGCTTTAGGAGGGAAGTTGGGAGTCGTTAAAATATTAATATTTCCTTAATCTATCGAAATACCGACTCTTTTTCTTAAGTTAATCACACAGAATGTGCTATCACCAAGCAAGGCATACCTTTGGGACAATGGTGCTATCAAGATCAATGCAGAAAATAATTGGTTTTCCAGTGAGGATTCTTCTCATGCCATCTTTGGAAATTCCAAGGTAATAAAAGTACTTAATGAGAGGAATCCATCGTTCTTCGATGCTACATGCCATCAACTGTGGTTTAAATGCCAATAATCTCCCCAAATTTTCATTATCAAGGCCAAACTCCTTCAAATAAGCTACCTAGATAGATAAGAAAGCATCTTCAAATGTGATTACCTATTGGGAGTTTTTCGTTCAGGAATAGTAAATAAACTAAGCATCTGCAGAATATTTGGGATTGACATATTGACTTCGAACACCAAAGAAGCACTCACTTTATAAAGTAATGGCTAGTGAAATTTCAGAAATTCATAGAAAACCCACATAATTATGAGACAATGACCATGATAATGCACTGGCTCTATGCCAAGCATAGAACTTCAGGTACCTTTTTGTTCATCTCTTCCATAGAAAGGTAACCAAGAACCTTGGGACAGTCAAAAAGCATTGTTCCAAAGTCATTTTTATCCATACCCATATTCAAGTAAAACTCGACACGAGATCTCAGTTCTTCCATGCTAAAACACAGTAACTCTGGACATCTGCTGACTACATAGCCCATCCAATCCGGTCTCACACCATTGCTCTCCAAATACATAATAATTTCATCCAATTCTTCCAAGTCCCTTTCCAATACAGTTTCTCCAGCTCGGGTCATAGCAACCCCGATAAATCTCCCTTTAACATGAATCGACTTCAGCCATTCAGCTAACTTTCTGATGGAATCAACATTTCCTCTTGAAGTACATATTAATTTCCCAATTTGGGGATGTGATAGTGAATTGTGTTTCAACCACCTACATGAAATTCAAAATCAATATTCATATAGTAGGCATTTTCTTTTTTTGTATCATACAAACTAACTCATTCAAGATTCAAAACTTGATGACCAAGGTGAAAGCTATAATTGATAGTAATATAGCAACTTCTGGTACTTGGTAGTAGGAGCTTATCCAACTGATCAACAAATCTACAAACCACTATACGCATTTTGTATTTTGAGGAAAAATAACATGAAATAAATCTTGTTACTTAGGGGTGCAAATGGGCCAAGCCGCCAGTTGCAAGCAGCTCAATCAAAGCCTGGTCAAACCAAGCTTGTGTCTTCGACTTCACTCGAACTTGAGCTATTATATTTATTTAACCTTTTGAAATTATTTATATCATTACAAATAAAACGGTGCCCACTAATTTCATAAAGAGTGATGCCACTTTGGTCATTTTAATATTGAGCTTCTTGGAGCTTAACATTAAATGATACTAGAAAAAATGAACCGGTGGGGTTCAAGTAACTCGAACATACATTAAACTTGAGCACAAAATTCATTGCCCGATTGGGTGAGTTGAGCTCCGAATTCATTACTCGATCAAGCTCTAACTCAAGTCCATGTAGGGGAATTAGAGTTGAGCTCCAAATTAACTGCTTGATTAAGTTCGAGCAATGGTTTAAGCTTGAGCAGCAAGGCGTTCTTCATGATATATTTTAGCTAAACAAGTTATAATCATCTACTCACCTGATAAGAGGAACAACACCAGATTCAACAATGAATGCCTTGGCACGTTTATTATACGAGCAACCAGAGTATTCAGGCAACTGCTTCATGGAAGCAGCCTTAATCATAACATAATCCAGGAATTCAGCCAACTTCGAAATCAAATTCTCAGAATAAGTGATTCCAAACTTTCCCTTTTTCATAGCCTCTTTGAAAACCTCCACAGTCACTTTCCTCCGAATTTCAAGTGCCTTCATAAGCATTTCATCATCAGCACCATCATCAAGTCTACCGTTTTCCGATTCAAAGACACTCTTCACAGGTATGGAAGAACTGTTCACGAAAATCGAGCCCGGAAACTGCGGGGCTTTTTTATTAAGTAATGATAATTCCAACAGCTTCTCTTTATCTTCTTTGGAGAATTGAAGATGGTGTTCTTGTCTTTGCGGCGGTGGTGGATTTGGGTTTTGCTGATCTTTCGGTGAGAGGTGGCGGAGGAGGAGGGCCGCTGACTTGGCGTTGTGGGTCCGTAGAGATTCATCGTCAATGCTCGGTAATGCGCCGGCGGGAACCGGGGTGCTTTCTTGGTCAGGGAGGGTATGTTGGCTGTTGTGGAAAGATGAGCGCGTGTAGCTGAAATGGCGACGTTTGGAGGCGATGGGGAAGATATATAGATCGGTGACGCGTGGATAAATCCGGCAGTCTTGGAGGCGGAGGACAGCGGCGATTTGGTGGTTCTGTGGTTGGAATGCCAGCATTCTAGTGGATAGAGAACGATTGCAAATGACATAAATTTATTATTAAATTACTAGAAAATTTTCCATTTCTTTTTTCTTTTTTATTAAACACATGATGGGAGAGGAATCGAACCCGAAGAGAGAACCAGCTAATCTGACGGGTAAGACCACTGGATTAAAGCTCAGTCTCGAAAATTTTCCAATTCTACATTAAATAGAAAGAGATCCCTTTAATGTTTTATCAAAATTCAAATACAGGTTGATCACATTTTATAATTATTAGATTATAATAAAATTTTATTTTAAAACCTTTGAATGAATATAGTGAATGTTTTAAACAACATCAATGATTAATTTTTCACTATATTATGATAATCTTAGCGATATATAACTTTTAATCAGATAAATTCACGATATATATAGACGACATATCAACGGTGTTCTCATATAACGATGATCATATATTTTTTGTTCTAAATCTTCCACAATAAACATATTTCACAATTTTGAAAGCCAAATCTACTGAATTTCTAATTACAATATTGTTCCCAATCAAGCCAAATTTTGTCTCCAATAGTGGAAATAAACATTGATATTTTATGGAGCTTTGACAACTCAAACTAATTTAATCATCAGTCCCTCTAGAATATATATTTAAGTTGCATTTGAAAATTGATGAATTTTAGATTAAAGAATTCAAATATAAAATAATAAATCAATTAATTTGTTTGGATAAATCTTATTAACAATGTATTCGAATCTTAATTAGTTTTTTTTTTAATCATTAAGGTAGATTTCAAATTCATCCAAATATTTAATCGTTTTAAACATCTCTCTCAAAAGCTCCATCAAATCCAAATCATCTAATCCAAATACAACCCAAATTTATTTCACATCTCATATCTTGAATTTTCTTGGTTAATTATGAATTTGGCAAGTCAAGATACACAAAATATATAGGAAATTTGAAAATTTATCGCTCTCATTTTATTTAATGATTCGAGCTAGTAGAGAGCAAATCAAAGACAGAAACGTTCTCTCTATCTGAAAATTCTTAAATAAAATTTATCGATAATTAATTTTGCGAAAGTACTCAATTAAACATCTAGATCTAAATATTTCTTGGTTAAATGTATGGATTCAATAAAATAAAATCATAAACATAGACCGCGATAAAATTTAAATATCCGTTTCGATTTATCGAAAATAAAAACAATAAGATGCTTAATAAACTTAGATAAATGACAGCATGCATATATGGTATATGCTTTGCATGATTCTCAAATTAACTTCGATTTCATACTTAATTATTCATATGTATAATTAATTTTCTATATAATTTATTTGGTGGTTGTCGGGCATCTTCACCGCAGATTCAGATTTTCATCCTGCATGGACCAATATTCAAGGTTGTTATCCACAAAAAAAATATTATTAATTAAAACAAAAATCATTTAAAAATTATACTTAATATATAGGGACGTGCATGCATGAGATATAATCTAAAGTTAAGATAATCTCGAGATTAAGGGAATATTTATATACGTAGATACGTTTCATATATATANGAGTTTTGTACGATTTAAAGCGCGTGTTGGACACCAATTCCCACTCACCAATGCTGGTCGCCTCCAGTCAAATTTTCAGAGTAAAATGTAATATTAATTAGTGCAATAAAACTAGGACATTGAATTAATTTTGAAAAACATTAGAAAATTTCCACAACTTATATTATCAATTTATCATAGTTTAACAAATCATAAGTTCCGTGCATGGTAATTTTTTTCAACTTTGAAAAAAAAAAGTAGGTGTAATTTTATTTGTAGGACTATATATACTACCTTTGCTCATTTCTCATGCTCCTATCACTTTTTTCCAGTGGTCCAGTAGTTGGGAAATGGTACATTGCCACTTTCAATATACTTCACATCCTGCACAAGATTCTCATAATGCCTCTTCACTTCTTCCGCGGTTCGTCCCCCGATCGCCTTAGCCACGTTGACCCATCGATCCGGTGTGTCTTTGTCATACACCGCTAACGCCTGCTCAAACGCCTTGTTCTCCTTGGCGCTCCAAGAACTTCCGCGAGCGGTCATGCAACTCGAGGCCATTGTTAGTTGATTAATTTAGAGAAGTTTATAGATTTGAAGATGGAATAGTTAAAATTTGGAGTTGAGGCAGGGAGACTATTTGGGATGTGCTAAAGTGTTGGGCATGCTGCCTCTTTTATAGGCTTAGGGTGGAGAAAAAGTTGGGGGGGTGGGAGCAAGTTGGTTGATATTTCTTGCAAAATGTCAAGAATTTAGAGTGATTTGTCTTCTTAAAAACCACATAAGAAGAAGGACCAAGAACAATTCAACTTTTCAAGAATCTGTATTTATATCTTCAATAAAAAAAATTCCTAATAATAAACTATATAGATATAATCCAAGTGTTATATTATTTTTTAATTTCTTCTTAATCGTGTTTTAGCAATTATATATTAGTTTTGCGCAAATGATTACTACGTATTGTGCATGAAATGATAGAAAATGAAGAGTTATAATTTGGGAAAGAACAAAATTTTAATGATATGAAGTACATAAGAGGATTAATAAACCCTTAATTAACTTATGAAGGAATGAAAAAACGATAGTTGAGGCTAGTCAAGAGAAATGATCATATATTTAAGGTATTGATTTTTTTTTTATTTTTTTTACAATTTAAAATAGGTGGTTGGTATTTTTTGGAATATGTATAGTGTCTTTTTTTTAACACAAAAACCGATTTTTCATATAAATAGAGGGTAAAAAAAATCCAAAAAAGACATGTTTGAGTTATTTATATGGTGGGTAAAAATATCCAAAATATGTAAGACATAGTTAAATTGTCGTAGCAAAAAATATATGAGAAAATTGCAATATTAGTCACCCCGTATCTTGTTATTTTTACAAATTCTTGTCCTTTTTCCGACGGGACATGATGAAACTTCTATGTGGTTTTCCGAAATGGTGCTTATGTATATATCCAATATCACATGCATCAATACTTCCGATGATAAATGACTAAAATTGCAAAAAAATTGCAATGTATAAGAATAAAATTGACGTTTGACAACATAAATAACTAAAATTGAAAAAAAACATATATATAAAACACTAGATCACATTTTTCCCAAAATAAAAATCACAAATACAACGACGGTCCTTATGAATTAAGAATATCCAAATTCAATTCGGAAAATCCCACTCTCGTACTCATAGAGGCATGATACGTGAAAATGGGAAATCGAAAAAATATCATACCAAGAAACATTGAGTGGACAAACTACACAGAAAAAAAACTAGTACAGATGGCCATCACGAGGGGTGAAAATTGTACTAATTTGTACAGAAATATTTTGGTTTTCCTATGGCAAGATAATCACCATGCATTGATTTTGTTCCCCTGAGTTCTTTGTTTTGTAGGGTACTTGGGTTCTTTGAGACAACATTCCAAGAACTTATGGCTGGCTTTACCTTAAATACGTACAATCTTTTTTATTTTTCTTAGATTTTTAGCCCATTATAGTTGAACACGTGCATCACAATATAGGGACCCTTTGCCTTAGATTTTCGTTTGGTTAAGAAAATTAGTACTCTCTGTCAAGAAAGAAGGAAAAGAAGTTTTGGTGTTTTATTCACTCACCCTAGTTCAAGATCGAATGCATTAAATTAATTTCGTGCACAGATCTTATCTGACCTCTAGGACGAGGCACAACGTTTTATATTCAGTGGTTTGTCTCACGTATACGGAACAAAAACTATATTTTTCGTTCTGTAACTTTTGTATTTTTCATTTTTATAATTTTATTGATCATTTCAAAGTTTTAGTATGATAATTTTCATTTTTTTTAGTTTTTGTCTTTTTTCAATTAGAGTGCTAACGTGTCGGATGTCACGTCAACAGTTTTCAGTAGCACGACATCATTTCTTATGCCATGTCTACAATCGGATGAAAACCACTTTTGATAATAATGAAAAAGGGTTTTACATCACTGGCGGAGTCAGCATAGGCTCAGTGTGGACTGGTGCCTACACTTATGTCTAAATTTTAAATTTGTGTATTCTATTATTATATGATCAACTGTCTATACGATCCAATTTTCCTTTAATAATTTGTAGACCCAAATTTTAGACTCAATTTTTTACATGTTATTAGCAGTGTTCTAAAAAGCTCGCTTAAGCTTGAAGCTCGGCACAAACGCCCCGCTTCGGAGAAAGCGGAAAAAAGCGGTCAAACTGTAGTTTGACCGAATTAAGCATAATTAAGGTGTTTAATTAAGCGTCCTTAAGCACAATTAATCGCATCTATTTATTTTTAAATTTTTTTATTTTGAAGGTATGTCTTTTTATTTTAAAATAATAAATTAGGTTTATAATTTAGATGTTTGTTTTTAAATTTTAATTATGATTAAGCGTGTCTGATAATGATTTGACAAATATTTAACATTTTTAATGTGTTCTAGTTGCAAAAACAAATAAAGATTGTAATTTTGATATTTTTATGATTTTATAAATATGAGAATTAATGTATCAGACTTAAATTTATCATATTTATGTATTATTTTATCTATTTATTGGTTTGAGATAATCACAATTATACTAAAGATAAAAAACGCTTTTTCACGCTTAAGCCTGTGCTAATCTCGCTTAAGCTTGAAAAGCTTGGAGCTTGACATCCGCACTTCGGGACGCTTCACGCTTTTTAGAACCTTGGTTATTAGTATCCAAGTATACACTCTATAGTCTTCCGTATGTGTTTTCTCTTCTCGAGTCACGAACGTCATATAATTTGATTAACAATCATTCCAATTCATTTTAATTACTGATTTATCTTTCATAATCTCTAAAAAAATCCAAAATGTTACCAAATTTTAAGTTCGTTTTTTTGTTCAATATTTGTCGATCATTCAATTGTTTTTATAATTTTATGTTTTTCCAATCGATAATGAATTCATGCTTATTTTTCGAACGTATATTTTATATCATATTTTGTTTTGATTTCGGATTTTGTACACGTCGTTGTTCGTCATTTTTCTGACGTTTTCCCATCAATTATCAATGCTAATGGCTGTGCGTAACTTATGTTCAAAATTTATGACACATTATTTTTTAGATGTCGATCAATCATTGCTATTTTTTTGGTTTTATTAATTATAATATATTGTTGACTACACTGAACCAAGATCCTGCTCCGTTCCTGTTTTGCATTGAAGCATATAGAGGAATTAGGAGCCTTCGTACGGCCAGTTGCTTTATTTTAAATGATTTTATGGACAATTTTGTTATTAAAAGATTTAATATTTGTTTATAATATGCAAAGATCAAGTTTGACAAATAAATTTTTATAGAAATAAGAATAATACAAAAATCTAAAGAATATTAAATATCGAAAAATAAGTGTAGGCCTCTTTGGAAAAATTTCACCCTCGAAAGTGAGCAAAAGCGAAAAACATTCAATAACTAGAATATGAGTTTGGTTATTGAAAAGCGCACTATAGCATATGTTCGACGATAACCAACTGATCGCGATATTTTATTACAGCTTTAACTTCAAATAAACACATTTTTGCACCAGAATTAAGTAAAACTCTTCTCCAACTCATCAATTCTAAACTTAATTTTAAAATGAATATTGTAAGAATATTCCTTGTTATATTATTTATAACAATCATGTTATTTTAAAAATTACTTAATTAGTATTATATTTAAATAATTTTATTAATTTAAGAAATTATTTTAGATAATTTCAAATATGAAATAAGATTATTAATGATTAATAAAATATAATCAATATTTATATTTATTTCAAGTAACAAAATATAAATTTTAATTATTTATTAAAATAATTAAAATATTCACTTTTTATTTACAAATTTATTAATCAAATAATTCTTAAAATTATTTTTAAACCATTAACCCTATTTTAAATTTATTAAATTAATTATATAGCTATTATCTAAAATTGAACGAGTGAAAGTAAAAAACAAAATAAAAAGGTAAAAAAAATAATGCAGCTACAATGCTGTAGCACAACCTGAATTCAAATAAAAATATTGTGGGCATTACAAGAACATCAATTCTCATATAAAATCGGACCCGGATTACCTACCGTGGTGGTAAGCACGGCAAATGATGTTGTGCTTACATGGCATTTTTTTTAATTCTTCTCTTTTTTTTTTCCTACTTTTTCCCTCTCTTTTTCTCTTTTGTTTTCTTCTCCATTTTCTTTCATTTTTTTCCCTTCTTTCACAAACATTAGCGGACAATTTTACCCACTAAAAAATTTCTAGATATCATTAAAGTTCAGATCAATAGCACCATAAAAATACAAACCAACAAAATCAAATAAAAAATTCGATAGCCAAACAATTAGAAAAAGAATTAGACATTTAAAAGAACAAGAAAATCGAACCTTGTATGTTATAGTATTTCTTGTAAAAATAAAAATAATAATAAAATTGAGTGAGAGAGAAAAAAACGAGAAAAAGAAGAAAATGGACAAAAGAAGACGAGATGAAATAGCCGAGAAGAAAACTTTTGTTTGTATTATTTCATATAAAACTGTGTGAATAATGTTTGTAGAAGAGGGAAAAAATGGAGGAAAATGGAGAGAAAACAAAAGAGAAAAAAAAGGGAAAAAAGTGAAAAAAAAAAAAAAAGGGAAAAAAGTGAAAAAAAAAAAAAGGAGAAGAATTAAAAAAAAAATGTCATGTAAGCAAAGCATCATTTGTTGTGCTTACCACCACGGTAGGTGATCCGGATCCTATAAAATCATATCAGTTGTAAAATAGACGACAAACCCCAAAATAGCATAAGATTAACGATGCTCTTACACAAAACTGTATGTGCTAAAGTACTTTAAAGTCACGGCCAACACTAATATCATAGTAGATCTTATGGGTGTTCATCGGTCGGTTTGGTTCGTTTTCGGTTTTTTATTTCTATTTTTTCGGTTTTCGATTTTACAAATATATAATTCGATATCCGAACCATTTTTTTGGTTTTGATACAATTATTTAAATTAATAATATAAATATATTATAAAATATAATATGTTTATCTTTTTACATGATTTCTTAATAAAACATTTAAATATAAAAGTCTAAATGAATTACATAAACAACAATCAACTAAATATTATTCAAAATAATTCATCATTCACTAATATCATCTCAAAAAATATATAATAAAAATAAAATTATTAATTTAATGAAATTTCGGTTTTTCCGGTCGGTTCTGTTTTGACATATATAATCCGAAACCGAACCAAATAAATTTCGGTTTTAACATTTGTATCCGAATTATAAAATTCGGTTTTCTGTTCGATTCACTGTTCGATTTTTTCGATTTGGATTTTCGATTTTTTCGATTTTATCAGAAGTTTGAACACCCCTAATGGATCTTTTTTAAAAAGTCAAGATCACACCAATTTAATTATTATTTTGTGTCCCTGTGTGTGTATTTCTTATAAACAGAAAACTTTCCGCCGAGCATTCCTGAAGCAGCTGAAGGAATGCTTTCGCTACGGCTCCGGTGGGTTAATGGGTTACCCTTAACCAAGCCACTGCCTACGAGTCGCTGGCTCATTCTTCATCAGTCATGCGGTCAGATCGTATCATGTTCCGATATCGACGACCCCTTCGTCAAAATCCTTGAAAACTAGAGAAATCAAAAGACTAGGTGGGGTGGGGTGGTGGTGGGGGGGGTTCGGGACGTCGATAGACATAAATTTTATTGGTCCTAGAGGTCATTTGTGTCAACCTAATGAATATTTGTGGTCCTCCAATGATTAGTCGAAAGGAACATGTGATTCTTGTCTAGGAACCAACCACGTAATAAAAAAAGCGATGCATTTTCAAGAATAGAAGACGCAGCTACCTTTATTTACACACATATTATAAGGAATCCTTTGTCATGAGTAATTAAGCTTGTCTTAATCTTGGAAAATTACATGTGTGAATCTCTATCTTACAAGCTCCCCCTATACGTATAGGATGGTCCTTCTCACAAGTTGGAAAAGGTTGGATATTTCGCGATTCGACGTATATCGAATTTCGATTTTTAAAGAATAATAATGTGTGATATTTTTATTCATAATTAAGATGAACAATTGAGAAACGAGGATGTTTGTTGTCCATGCATTTGGGTGATACGAGGGACCATGATTTGATTATATTCCAAAAGCATTGTGATATTTTGATTTGTAGCTAGATATGGCAATGGGACGAGGCGGGGCAAGAATGGGTTTGCTATCCTATCACCGTCTCCAAATTTCATCCCTATATCATACCCGCACCAATCTCCATTTTTTGGGGTTCGACGGAGATCAAATCCTAATCCCCACACCATCTCCATTTCAAAAGTATTAATGGAGCAAGACGTAAGTGTGTACGGGGATTTCTCGTATCAAAACTTATTATTATTTATTTTTTAATGATAATATTAATATTTTTAAAAATAATGACATTATTATATTATTAATACTAATAATGTTATTATTTTAATTGTTAATATTATTTTCAGGGCAGATTAGGGGATGAAAATAATATGAACAAATTCGGGATTTTAAAAAATCCCCGAACGCGAAAAATCCGAGGATCCTTGTCCTCGTTTCGCGTTCCCAACGGGTCCTCAAACTTGTGTCGAAAATTGACATCCCTATTCGTAGCACATGCATCTTAACTAAATAGGTGATCATGATTTTTTTGAATATAAAGAGAATCTTGGATGGAAATAATGCAAAAAATACATCATGAATTAGCTCCTTGTAAGCACCTTTAAAAGAATATATAAATTTTAAATTAAATTTCGATTTTGATTTTTTATGACATGAGATTTTGTGTCGAATGAGCTACAAGTCATCGATAATTTTGATTTCATTTTAATTAAGGAAAAAAGGGTTTTTTTTTCCTTCCCAAATTGTGATAACGGGTGTGTGGCTTTGGCTTGTATAACGATTGACCATAAGATAGGATTCGAAAATGCCACACAAGTGAAAAGGGGAAAATTGATTCTATTTTACACACACACACACACATATATATATATGTCATTTTTATATATTATATTCACTCGAGTATTCAAATCTGAGGATTATGTGATATGATACGACACCATTCTGAAGACTGTATATACATAAGTCTGTATGTATATACATGTATATGCGTGTGTTTCAAAGAAATTAAAATTTTGATACATCATGGTTNTTATCAGAAAAGTGTGTACCACATGTAGACATAATATAAAAACTACACATATTTGGCCCTTGACCGCAAGCTTTAAGGCCCACTGTTGTCCGATGTATTACAAAATCAAGCCCATTTCAGTACTTAAATATAAGAATAATTGACTTAGTAAATTGTTTTTCCCCGACAATTAAATTTGTGAGATATAATACCAACCAAGTTCCTTGATAAATAATATATTCTGAAATAAAAAGTTTTTGGAGCGGAGCGGCGGGATTGGCTCTTCAATGCATCGTTTTATTTCCTATACAGATGTTAGCCGAATCTTCAAACCGATCTCACCCATTAAAAAATTATTTGTTATTTTAAAAACATTACTTTTCCCTATAAGTATAATGAATATAGATTAATGAGATCGTCTCACATAAGATCTACTCATCTTATATGTAAGGCCCGAGAGTATATTATTTTACTCCGAGATTATTTAATTTACGAATTTTGGAATGATGAATTAAATTCCACGATTTTTGTAATTAATTAGGATTGAAATAGAATTAAAAAGAGTTTTGAGGACTAAATTGCAAATAGTGAAAAATTCAGGGGATAAAGTGCAATTATGACTTGAGTGGACACTTGTCACACATGCAATCTGTTAGATATATAATGTATATTCTTCATTCCTTTGAGACCAGTAGCAAGAATCGAAATTTCCCCTACAAATTCTTTCAAGTTCCTCCAAGCTTTGGATTGTGAGTTTGTTTGACTCGGTTATCCAAATTTTAATCCGACTTCAGTTCTGTGATCCTCGCGTCGACAGCTACAACTGGACGTAAGTTTGATTGTGTTCTGTTATCATTTGAAAATATGATGTTGTAGGAATTTGATATGATTCATATATGGTGTTCTGGACATGTTAAACATCGTATAATCGAAGTCAGATTGAAGAACAGATTGCTTATGAAATTGTTATGAATTTCTGATTATATCGATTGAAATTGGACAGATTTGAATTAAGGATTGATTACAGATTGTAGCGGATATGGGTTATGATTTGTAATTGATATATGTTGATATTGTATTGACGGGGATATCGGGATTGTGCCGTTATGCCGTTGATTTGCATTAAATTTAGAGTAATAAGATTCAATATTGAGTTGGGAATTGAATGGTGATATTCTTATTCTCGATATGTCATTTCAGATTTACAGAGACAGTCTTGAGTTCAGAACTTATATTGTTTCAGACCGAGACTACGAACGAAAGGTATAAGTCAATATGGTACTGGGAGATTGACTCGAGTAGGATATACTTGGGTTTCCCTAAATCATATACTGATTGTTATTATATGCCTTGATTTGAATTGATATGCTTACTCTACTGATTTATAGGAAGCATGTTATAGACGAGTATTAGACGAATAATCTTGTGACAGAAGTGTCGGATAGTGATGGACTCGTCATTGGCACATTGCACTCTGTTACATGATAGTGTATTGATGAGTGTGCCAAAGTCTGTGACGGATAGGTTAAGACACTGGATGTTTGGTTATATCGATGGGATAGAATTGGAGTTTCTTCTATTACTGATAATCGATATGGAATACCAACGTCTGGAAAACCGGGATCCCTAGACTAGGAATGAGTCTAGTCTGAGATGTGGAGTCACGAGTTTATTTACAGGTTTATATTGATTCATGTTTTCAGATTTGATACATGTTCTTGATATCTATTTCATGCGTTTATATCGATTATATGATTGCATGTTTTGTTGATTTATACTGGGATGTATTTCTCACCGGAATTATCCGGCTGTTGTCGTGTTTGTATGT
This sequence comes from Primulina huaijiensis, assembly GCF_012295235.1. Taxonomy (NCBI): domain Eukaryota; kingdom Viridiplantae; phylum Streptophyta; class Magnoliopsida; order Lamiales; family Gesneriaceae; genus Primulina; species Primulina huaijiensis. The sequence goes on from NC_133322.1 coordinate 3,165,684, forward strand.
GTGCATGACAACAGGTGGGACAGGATCAGGGTCGAGAAGATGAGGATAGATCGTGATTATAGTGGAGACTACGGACTTTGATGTAAATAGGGTTTGAACACTTGATAATTAGTTGTTGAACCTTAGTTTTAAATGGTTGTATGTTGTACAAGACTTGTACTGTTATACTGATATGTATATTAGATGAATTCCATTACGTTCCGCACTGTATAACAAAAAGAAAAAAAATTAGACCCAGATTAATTAATTTGATCCAATTATCCTAATGACGATTAAGAAGATGATTAGCGTCCGGATCCCCACATTATATATGTGACGCCCTGATTCAACCGGAATCCACATATATGCCTTTTTCTTGTCGTAATCCCGAAACAGTAGAGATCGACTAAATTACTTATATTTAATTATATGATCATCAATTTAATTATTTATTATATTTTCTATACCCACATTTATTTTTATTCCATACCGCCAAGATTAATAATGGTATGCACCATACCTTTAATTAGACGTAGATATAGAAGAACAATCTTATAAAGTGCTGATGTAATATCGAAAAAGACTTACCTAGTGCTGGAATTTGCTAATATATCAATAAGTTAAATGACCAAAAATATCATTTCCATTTTTACAATGTACTTTTATGCAAATATTCTATTAAACGATTAAGTCGTAAATTATTGTCTGTCAAAATTTATATTGCATTATAAAATACCTAATAAAAGGGAGTTAAAGGTAAAATTTTAAAATATAAAGTCATACTTTCATTCCAATATTAGATCCATATTAATTCAGTGTTAAAGAGTGTGTGTGTGTGTGTCGCGAGTGCGTACGATTCCATCAGTCAACAAAAAGCGGATTAATGAAAGTGGGAAACAAAGTTAAAGTCGTGTGTCTCATGAAAATGTTGACGATCGACAATCCCGCAATTGTAGACCATAAACATTAAACTGATTAAGAGAGAGTTTTCTCAATCGAATTAGTTTATTTTCCATTTGGATAATGATTTAATTAATATATAAATACACTTTTTTTTTCTTTTTTTTTCTTTTTTCTTTTTCGCATCGCGGAGGTATCAATTAATCTGCTGTGTAAGGGCTGAGTCATTTTTGGCAAATCGTATAAAACTACCTTTAATTTGTTCTTGTGGCTTTATACTTTTAATCAAGTGTAATTAAGATAATTAATGCTAACATTAATTAAGGATCAGTGAACCGAATATTTGCTTCTTGAAAAAGATAATTGACTAGGGTCCTCGTCAATTTTATANATCTCAAGTTGGGAAAAGTTGTGGCGACTTTTAATTGGATTTGGTTATTGAAATTATACCGACGAAATTCCACCAAGATTTTTACCATTTTAACATGCAATTTGACAAAATTGTCGGGTGATAGTCCAAATTTTCCTCAACTGTAGTCCGCCTTGCATCAGCATTATGTCGATTTCATGTCAACATTACATCTGTTAGTTGTCACGCATCGGTTGGACAAATAACCTGGGAGTTACATATATGGACTTAAACAATCTGTCCCCTAGACCTGGCTTTTGAGGTAGAGTTATGTCTAAGTTTCAATCTTAATATGGTATCAGAGCTCAGGTTCCACCGTTATGTGTTGGACTGTTCATAATTGGGTCACATGTTCTGCCCATAGTTGTGTCATTTGTAAACTTCAAGCTCTAGATGTCTATTCCTAAGTGTGAGGGGGTGTGTTAGTTGTCTCACATCGGTTGGATAAATAACTTGGGAGTACATATATGGACTTGGACAATCTTATCCCATAGAACTAGTTTTTGGGATGAGTTAGGTACAAGTCTCAATTTTAACAACATCGATGCCGCAAAAGGACTATGTTAAAAAAATTTTAAAATTGAAAAATAATATATTTAGACTAAAAATAAATTTGAAATACATAATACCAAAATCGAAAGAAAAAAAGAAGTCAGAATTCTGAAATTGCAGTTTTTCAACAGTAATAATGTTTGTGACTTCATTCGATAAAAAATAAAATTTATTTAAAATCGAGTTTTAGTTTAGATTTCTAATAAGTGCTCACAAAACACGTGTATGTTGTATATTATAAAGATTTATTGTCACAATACTATACGAAAACTTGAACTATACTTAATCTAATTATAATATAATTGAAAAAATAAATTAGTTCAACGAGTAGAAATATCATTAATTAATCTAAATAAAAACAAAAAAGAAATAGAAATTCATTTTGAACTCCATTAATTTACAATGTGTACTAAAACAGTGCAAGAGTTCTATTACACACATGTTGAACTCCATCGACAGCAAGTCAACTTTCATGATACATCGGAAAGTGCTTCTTCTTCCCTCAACAGCCGCTGCTGCCGCGCAATGAATGCTTCCACGGCTTGCCGGAACTCTTCGCCACTCATCTCGTCTTCCGGGCTGTACGAGGTGATTCCGCCGTTCGCAGCCGCATTTCTCCTCCCAGCTTTCACCGTCCTCTGACACCTTTCCGTCGTGCTTCGTCTCAACTCACGGCGGGGTTCCTCCACGTGAGACACTCTCGGTATTTTCTCCGATTTACTTCGGTTCATCTCCATGTCTCTCAGTTTCCCGTTACTGCTAGTTCGAGGGTTTCTGCGGCATTTTTCCACATACTCGTCATAAAAATCGGTCCCCTTACCGCCGTTTTCTGCTGAGAATCTCCATGATTTCAGCAGCAGAACGGCGACTATCATGTTTCCGATGACGAAAACAAATCGAGGGCTTATCAAAGTCACCAGAACACTCCTGAAACGCTCTCCCGAAAACATGACAGAAAAATGGAACTGTGAGCAGAATTGAACAACGATGATCAGGAAAACAAAAAGCTCCACCAATCGAAACAGAGCCGTAATTCTCTTAATCTTACGGTTCTTTGAATTTGAGTTGGACTTTTCTACTCTTACATCACAAAACTTTAGCGAATCCATTTCTTGAAAGACTTTATCTACGTACACTGGTATTTAATTACAATTATATTATATATGAAAAAAATTCGAGGGTTTTCTTTTCCCACAAATTTTTATAAGAATTTGAACATAGAGCATGAATGAACTGCGATGTCCATCTTGTAGAGAGAAGAAGGAAAAGAGTAGGAGGTTGAGAGTGAGTTCTTTTGCTGTATGAAATAAACGGTAGGATAGAATTAATTGAATGCATTGGAGGTGGTGATGGTATTTATAGGCAAAAGTTAGATTCGTTTTCCCTTTTTTTCTTTTTTACTCTCACACTTTGTTTCCAAAACGAAAAAAAAAAAAATTCGATTTCAATAGAATTTAAAATTCCAACATATCTCTATTTCTAATTTGGTGATAATATATTTTTCAAGTTATATTATTTTGATCCAATTGTCGAGATAAATTGATATATTTTAATATTTTTTATATCACGTTCATAATTTTCGATATTTTTCGGTGTGAAGTCATGTTAACACTCCATTAAAATATAACTAAAAGTAAAAAAAGTAAAATCAAATTTTGAATATTTAGTAGACCAAAATAAATGAGAAGTTACGAGGAAAAAACCAGAAGTTATTTTAGTAAAGGAAAATTTGTTTGTTTTTTTTTTTTGTCTTTTGTGATTGTGTCATTTATATTATAAAATTTATGTTTTAGTGTTATATTTTTTGATTTTTGACAATTTTATTTTGTTTCGTCGAGATTGTAGATGTGACATTACACACGTGAACACTGTATTTGTTTCGCATCAACGCCACATAGGAAAAATGACTAAAATTATAACAAAAAAATTAAAGATAGTTGATTAAAACGAAAATTTAATAATATAAATGGCTAAAATCACAAAGAGCCAAACATATATGATCAATTTTTTTCATTTAGTAAATTACTTAAAAAAATTATATTTTCCCAATTTTTAGTACGTATTTTATCAGACGTAGAAGGCTTCAAAATCTTCACATTGCAATCTTATTCTTTATGGTTTAATTAAACAAGGGGAATTATAATAATGATTTTGGAACTTAGCCATTTTTCGTTTTAGTCAGTTTTCAAATTGCAATTAGATGAAAGTTTGGTACTTTTTATTACTTTCAGTAATTTTTCATCTTAGTGCTGACATGAAATTTAGACACGATACCAATACTTGGCCTCACGCCAGTCATTTCGATATCATGTCAAGATTATGATGAAAAATAACTAAAAAAATATAATAAACACCAACTTTCATTAATACTTAAAATTTCAACCTGAAAACTTACGTGGTTTTAAAAAAATGATCAAGTTATATGACCAAAATTCAAAATTATATTATAATTTACCCAATTAAATAAGATGGTATTTTATGAATACTTATGAAACCTTTGTTGCTCCATATTTGATGAACATGCATTTATACGACTTGAACATTAACTTCAAATTTATGTTCTCCACTATCCAACATATAACTGAAAGAATAGAGATAACCATTTTCCCTATACATCCGGGTCCTGTGGAGAAAACTCATAGAATGGGTCTCATGTGAGACCGTCTCACGGATCCTAATCTGTGAGACGGGTCAACCGTATCCATATTCACAACAAAAAGTAATACTCATAGCATAAAAAGTAATACTTTTTCATGAATGACCCAAATAAGAGATCCGTCTCACAAATACGACCCGTGAGACCGTCTCACACAAGTTTTTGTCAAACTCATAAAGGGGACAAGAATCCCTTATTTTTCCGAGTTCAGACATTTTTTAAAATCTCATAAATAGTACGGGGTGGGATATGGGGATATCCTCATACCCCAATTCGTCCCGAAAAAATTAATACACACACACAATGGTGGAAATTCTAGCCCAAACATGATCACATGCAATAAAAATGAGAAAATTCAGAATTTGAGTTATAATGATGGTTTTTTTCCCCTGAATAGAGGATTAATTTCTATTTATAGGAAAAATTGAGTGATAGAATAATTTTGACCATTTTTTGAATAAAAATATAATAAGTATATAGTAAATTTTCAGTAATTTTCTTAATCCATTTGAAAAATAAAGAGGCTTACATATTTGAGAGGAATAGAATTTATCAAAATCTTTTGTTTGATAAAAAATAATTATCTTTGCCAAACCCCATGATTTTATCCACGTAATGACGCAACAATTTGATCCAATTTAACACGAAAGGAAGAGTACAAAATCCGAACCTGAACTGGAATACGAATCGCTTGGTCCTCATTGAATTTTTTTTGCTTGTTCAATTGGATAACTCTTATTATCAAAATAATAATAACAAATAAATCAAATTGGATAACTCCAAATTCCCACATGGTTGCTTAAAATAATAATATGTTCATGTTTTATATAAATTGAAATATATCGTTTATGTTTTTGTACGATTTAAAATATTCAAATTATATTGTTAATATCAGCTATAATTTTTTTTATTAAAACGTCAAACGACCGATGGTACGAAGACTTGATTAATACAAAAAGTAAGTTAGAGATTTAAGTTTAAATTCTGTTGGAATTCTTATTAAACAAATAAAGCTTTGTTTTATTAATGAAACTTTTATGTAATGGACCAAAAATCATTGATTCTTACTCAAAGGGATCAAGCTTTTTACATTTGTTGATTAAAAAAAAATAGAGTCGTGTAACTCCAATATGCTTGATAAAGTAAGTTTTAATAACTTACGAAACGTTTTCAGTTAATTGATAACTAACTTGTAAGATAAGATCATAAAAGATGATTTTATTCATGTATTATATCAATCCAAGACCTGGATTGATACAAAAAAAAAAAAACAATATACTAAGCAAAAAGATAAGATTTCTTTCTTTTTTGAAAATAATAATAATAATAGTTTATTGATTTGGACAAAATAGGAATGATAATATTATTATTAGGCAAAAACTTGTGTGAGACGGTCTCACGGATCGTATTTTGTGAGACAGATATCTTATTTGGGTCATGCATGAAAAAATATTACTTTTTATGCTAAGAGTATTACCTATTATTGTAAATATCGATAGGGTTGATCCGTCTCACAGATAAAGATTCGTGAGACTGTCTCACAAAAAAACATACTCAAGATGATTTTATTCATGTATTATATCAATCCAAGACCTGGATAGATCCCAAAAAACAATATATTAAGCAAAAAGGTAAGATTTTTTTTTAATATATAATAATTTATTGATTTTGCCAAAATAGGAATGATAATATTATTATTGTTGTTGTTGAAATCGAATAATGAATATATATTATATTGATGTTGATATTTGTCAATATACTCAAATTTTTACAATAATCAGAGTTCACGAAAACGATTATGTTATCTATATCTTTTAGTTTATTATTATATCTTTCATAATTTTATCTCAAGAACAGAATGACTCTGTAATAACTTATAAGTTTATGTTTGCAAGATAATAATAATAGTATATAGTAAATATACAAAACAACAATTAATTAATAACTTCTAAAACTACGAGCTGAAATTGAGATCTAATTTAGAATATACATTCCTTCCAAGTGTTGTATATCCATTGGTTGCTTCCTCTTTCCTAATTTTGCTTCTTTATTTTACTTTTCTTTTTTATTTTTTGTAGTTTGATATGATTGGGAAAATTTGGAGGTGGTGTAGGGTCTTTAAGCTCTTCCTTACTAACTAAGAAACGGCCACGTAACCTTGTTTTTCAGCCCTCTATCAAAACCCACTGACAAATTTTTAATATTTTATTTGTGATTGTGTCAAAATCTCGAGTTTGAGATAAGGTTTAGATTCATTTGTAACAAACATCTTATTTGCTAAAAAAATTATTTTTTCCACTCTATAATTTTTAAATTTATTTAATTCACATTCAACAAATTTAATTATATATAGCATAAACTATCGAATGAGCTAAAATAATTATAAGTTTGAAAAACTAGTATTTCAAAATTGGTTTCTAGCGATACTTTTGTGAAGATTGAGACCATGCATGGGACTTTGTTTTCATGGTAAGAGTTCGGATTCGAGTATCATTTTATTTTATCGAGTCCAAATTTATTATATATTTCTCGGGAGATATAATTCTATATATATTATAACAATATATCATCTACACATTGGTGAAAATTTCCTTCAATATAAAAAATCAGTTTTTACTTTGTCACAAAAACTCTTGTGAGACGGTCTCATGAGTCAATTTTTTGAGACAGATATACTATTTGGGTTATCCATGAAAAAATATTATTTTTTATGTCAAAATTAAATATGAGCAGAATTGATATGTCTCACGAATAAATATCCGTGAGACCGTCTCACGAAAGATTTATTCGTACTTATATGCAATTCATTGTAAATTGAGCGAAAAATTGTAATACATCATATTAAATGGATAAATATTTGAAATAATAATAATAATAATAATAATAATAATAATAATAATAATAATAATAATAATAAATGGATTGGCCCTTGTGTTTAAAGTTAGCCCTCACTTTTACTAGCCAATTGCCAATAAATGAGCTTTTATGTTGTAGGGTTTTAACTCCAAATGAGCCGTGTGTGGAGTAGGAAGCAACGCTTTCCAATATCATTAATTTGATCTTTTTTAAAAAATTCCCTAAGTATGTAGCTATGAAATATGACACTTTTATAAATTGAGAGAATTCTCTAGTTCGAGTAATTTATATACTAGAAAATTATCCTAAAAATTATTCTTTTTTCACATAATGAACAATAGAAAATAACTATCGATATTCCTTTCAAACGACAGTTAAATTTAAATAAAATATAATGTAATTTGAGAATGAGTTATGTTAATTTTCAATTTTTTGTAATCGAATAATTTGTGTACATAAAGTGTGATAATGCGATTAAGTTGATTACCTTAATTTATACTTTATTTACCCATATCTATTCATAATATAAATTAAGTGATTACAATAGTTTTTTTTTTCTTTTTAATCTCTTCGGTACGTTGCCAAAAAAAACCTTTAATTAATCACAAAAGCTAACATGAGATCACCCTATAGGTCAATTTTGCGAGAATGTTTTCCGACCATATCCATGAAAAATATTACCTTTTAATATCAGAATTATCATTTTCGCCGCTATTATGGATCTGATCAACACGTATCACGAATATAAATACATACATAAGACCATTTCACATAACACCTGCTATTAATTAAATTTTTTTATTGTGTCTTTAGTGTTTGTGTGTGTGATCGATGGATTTTAATTTATTCATGCAAGTCTAGCTCAAGAAAAGAAGACTACCCGAATCTACAATTATAACTCCCAAAAACTTAACGGAGAATGCAAGTAAACTAAGTGCCTATCTAATCTAAATAAAGTTAATCACACTTTATATCACAACTTAAGCCTTTAAAGCTTCCTTCAAAGGTTTTATCCAAGAGATTTAAGGATAACGTCCCAACTAACTCTGTCTTTATATGCAATAAAACAAAGCAAATAATCTTCCTATATTTTTTTTTTTTTAAATGATTCCTAATTCTTTGCATTGTAATAATAGATTACGATCGATACAAGTGAGTACAATCATTTTGATAAAGTGTATTACATTATGATAACTTCTGTAAAGTTTTACGTGGCAGAACAAGGAACATTTATGTTGGATTCCACTTGTCTTACGTATCTTTTAATGTTGTGTGTGTGTGTATCTGTGTAGATTGATAGATAATATATTATTGATTTATTTCCACTTGGAATATCCTGAAAATATGAATATTTGAGCAAAATAATTTTAAAGAAGTAGAAATACCAATCAGATGCTAAAAGAATGTGCATATATATGTTCAATTATGTAAAAAAAAAAATTTAACAAAATGCTATTTATTCTCCGAAAATATTTTTTTCACTCCAATTAGCTTCTGTTTTTTTTAGAACACCGGGTAGTGTACCCCTTTGTAATTCTTTGTTTTTATTTGGATACTATATACATATCTCGAATCCATGCTCGTGCAAGTGTAAGTGTAAGTGTACAATGAATTTTTATAACAATTATTTCGAATCGTTCTCGTTTTATAAAAATAGTAAATCCAAATCACTATAAATTTCAATTAAATCTCATTATAACTCGTTTTAAATCCAAAATTTTCGACAAATGAGTGAAATAGCTCACAAGATGACTCGTTCGTTCCGCGTTCCTTGTCCAACCCACAACCAGCTCAAAAGATAAGTATGTTAATTTCAAGAAAAGCTCCAAAATCTCGATATCAAGTACGAAACTTGGAAAATAACTTCAACGTTAAAAGACAAAATGTCCCGTACCGATATGACCATTTTTTAACCTTATTCTTCGTGTATATACCAATCATAAAATCTCCCTCTCCAATTAACTTAAACCAAATTTTATTACAGGACGATAGTGACGGGAGAAAACAAGTCATAGTCTCAACCAAGAAAATCAGACCTTATCCATAAACCCCTCGATGAATTTTGATTTTGTTTTTGTCACACTGAGGATGTTATTTTCGGTGTAATTTTATGCAAGATATTTATGTAATCACCTCATGTGAAAACAAACAACGTTGGATCCATGATTATTTTTTTATTTTTAATACATATATTTATATGAATATCTTGTGAAAACTACACAGAAAGTGTCAATCCTGTGTAATATAGACAAGTAATAAATTCTGGACATAAAATGTCAAAGTAAGTTCACAAGTCTACTCAACCGAATACCAGAAGTAATATCATACATGCGGGGATGAAAATTCCATGGTACACTCGGAAAAATGGCCTCAATTAGCATTTCATGCCTCTTGCTTTGAAGGTGGTATTTGCGGGAAATGGAGATATGATGAGATGCATATTTACTGTCAAATTTGGCCTATTCAAGAAGAAAGCTAATCTCCAATGTCCGTTTTCTAAAACATGATATTATACATGATTATAACAGATAATCCCACACAAAATACAGCATATACCATGATCCCAGATGGAACAGACGCTATACGTAGAAATCTTTTAAACCGATCAGTCATGCTTTTGCGAAGCTTTCGCATTCCACACAGTGAAAGAACCCCTCTTTTGTAGTTCGCATGGTTGAAAAACACTCATTGCTCTTCCCATAAGCGCCATAGCTGCAATGCTAGGAAACTGCTTATTTTGGAGTCCTTTCAGTGTCAAATTTGAGCTTTGAGGATCACAAAACATCTTTGTACTGGACTTATTTTTGGTGCTGGACGATCCATTATGTTGCCACCTCTGTATCCAAGCGTGCGAAAGTAATAACCCCAGATCCTTCTCCGATGGATTCACTGAGAGGTAATCTTTACCTTGAGGCTTCCTGAACGTTGGTTTTTCCGAGCTAATGACCGCACTTCCCGGAATTGAGCCAAAATTATCATTTAGTTTTTCTTGAAACGAGGTTTCATCCTTACTTGAACTCTCTGTGCCTTGGGCGGAGTGTAAAGAGCTCAATTTAAGTCGTTTCACGAGTCTATTGCCTGGATTGGCTACAGGAGAATCATCTAGCGAGGGACTAGACTGGTGTTTAGGCTGCTTGGCATGTGTCAGGAGTATGTCCATCTCCAAACTTTGAGTCCTTGAGGATGGAGGGTCACCGTTCTCGGATGAAGTTACGGTAGCTGGCAAGGGCCGAAGGTCCAAGTTCAAGTCGGGCAGCTCGGTGTTTGGCCTCTTGAATTTAGCATGTGTTGAGAAAGCAACAGAAGTTTGACGGGAGGAATTGCAGTCCATATTGATGACCTGCAACATATCGAATAATCCTAATTAAATAAAGATAGATACACGTGCGATTGTGTACCCATAATAACAGGACAACTTGCACATGGATTGAGCGCCTGATACAAAAATATCATAATAGCAGTTTTAAAAGGCCAAGAAACAGTGCTTCAAAAAAATCGGCAAAACTGATGACCACACAAAAAACTAAAACCAAGACTAAAATTCTTGGACAAAGAAAGCAGAAGCATCCTTTACCAATCTCCATTCTTATGCATTAACCTGATAATTTAACAAGTGATTCGGTACCTGCAAGATGTATAAAAAAATCTTTTACTGGGTCGTAAGTCCCATATAGATCATGAAAATTTAGAGAAAACGAGCTCCTAGTACCATAGACTAAAAAGTACTAAAAAATTGGCTGCAGCCTGCAGCAGTGGGACTGTAGTTGACTCGACCATCCTAAGAAGCAATGAGTCCATTCCCTCGATACATCAGATATTAAGGCCAAACAATTTTCAGTTACAAGGCAAATACAAAGTTCTTATAATAACACAAGGTCTTCAGCCCCTTGATTAAAAAAAACAAACATTTGCAGAAATGAGAAAATATGTTTCGGTATATCGCCACTTTCATTCCTGTAAAATAATTTCATCAAACCCGAACATCAATTCAGAGCAAAAATAACATGTTAGTGATGAAAAGTAACAGGTAAACTGTATTTACCAATAAAGGAAAAACAAATCCATGACCAAAAAAATTTCTCCTTAATTACAAAACCAAACTCTCCGCATTTAAGTTCACCATTTTGCAAAAAACAAAAAATGGGGAATTTCTGGAACTAAGGGGTTTACCGTGGCATTCATCTTACCGACATAGCGAAGCAATAATTCAAGTAGTTGAAGCCCCACCATGACACACCCTGTGTGTTCACTGGTATCTGAATAGAAGTCTTTCTAGTGGGCTGAAACCTTAATACACTGATACTGACTTAGGGTACTAGAAATGTTATTCACCTGAACATTGGCAGAAGTCTATGATAATTTACAGCGATGCATGCAGAAAACTGTAAGATGTCTTACAAAGGTCTCTACGGATTTACTACGTTGGAGATTAAAAGAGACCACCAACAAAGGAATTAACAAATGAAGAAACATTCTGGTAACTATTTCAACTGTAAATTAATTAATACATGAAGACATAGTAAGAGTACCTTCTTTGATGGGGTAGAAGTTGCACCTGAAATGGTAAGGAAAAACTGGTTAAGCAGGAGGTAAAATATTTATATTACAAAGCATATTTCCACGTCTAAAGTATGAACCTCCTAAGCATCATAGCAATATCTAAGCTAACTTTAAGATAATGAAATGCAAAGCATTGAAACTTCGACCATCTTCCTATAATACATCTGAAAAAACATGAATGTAGAATTAAAGTTATATTCTCAGTATCAGAGTAGATAATTACCAGACAGTGGATCCTTCTCCTGAACAGGTGCATTCTTTGCAGTAACTTCAGAATCTTTGACATAGTGTCCTTTGCTTTCACTATTGGTGAAGTTACTTAGAGATTGAATCTTCAATCCTCGCTTACCTTGACCATAAATTAATGGAGACAGGCTACAGAGATCACAGGGTGTATCACTTAATATCCTTGTGCTCCTAAATTTATCATTTTCAATATTGACGTCAGTCTTTTTTGTGATTCGCAGACCGTGAATTGCGTGACAAAACATAGGACGGCTTGCTCCAGGGTCTAATACAGAATCCACGTTAGTGCATATTCTCATAGTCTCCACATTGTGCGTACACTTTGGCACCTTCTGCAGCGAGTAACAATCATAAAGTGATTTCTTTACTTCAGTTTTCTCTGAAGTATCTAAATGACTTGGTAACAGTCTGAAACCAGAAAACTTCTGCATTTCCTGGAACCACTCTCCACCGAGTGCAGAAAAGTGATGACTACTCATGGAGGGAGGATCAAAGAAAGAGGATGTATTACTCTCCCTGAAACAAACAGTTACAGAATTCCTGGGTCGTGAATGGCCGTCCACTTCGTGGTACTGATGGTATTCACGTTCCCCCAGTCTCAGTTTAGCATCTGTCAATTGATTACTGGAAATAAGGGCTGATCTACCGTTAAATGAACGAACAGAAGTTTTTCCTTGGTCAAATTCAGAACGTTCACGCTTAAATATGAATGAACCGGTATCAGAGGATGATTTAACAAAGCTTTCCAACAAACACTTTGATGCTGCAGACGTGCTATCTTTTCCATATGAATGACTATGTATCCACACGGCGGGGTTCTTTGAAGTACCTTCATCTCGATACTTGCATGTTTTCAAAAATACATCATTTGAAGCCAAAGTCCCAGGAAACTGAACCTCAGTTTCACATCCAACAGCTTTAACACGATCAGAGTTGTAACCAGATGCACATCTTGAAGTTTCCATGTCATCATTATCTTGACCAAGCTTGAAAAGAAAACCACTCCCACAATTTGCTGTAGGAACAATTGGTATGTCTTGAAACTCCGTTCCCTCCTTTATCAGGCTTTCTGAACTCATTCTCAAACCCTCGTTCACGATCTCAAAGGTTTTGGTAACAATTTCTTCATGTCTTTTCACATACCTTGAGACCATCAACTTATTTGCAGAATTATCTTCCCCCATAGCACAATCGAGTTTCATTTTCAGACAGTATTTGAACTGCCATTGAGCGCTTTTTTAGTTGAATTGCAGCATGTTCTCTTCGAACGAGACATCCAAACGGATTGGTCGTATTGCATAAATTGATGACCAGTAGCTCCTTGGTATCATTAACCACTCGCCCGATTTAATCAGACATAATAAATAACTAGACTCAACTCCATATGAAGTCTACCCCCAATAACTTCCAAAGAGATTGTGCAATTTGATCTGACACCAAATAATAATAATAAGGATCAGTAGAAACAGAATATCTCCTTCCTCCCAAAAAAAAAAAGAAACATTATGGAGAAACAGTAAAATCAACTAAAATGTTAGTGTTCATATCCATAGTAATATGCACCTTCTATTCAGTTAAACGGTGGTAATGCTTCAAGCTTTCAGAAATTTAATACCTGTGTCCCAATATTTTTAAAAAGACCACCTTCGACTTCAAAAGGCACAATAGATATCACGTGAACAGGTGTAAAAGAAGGGGAAGGACAACACTTTCGCTTAGAAACCAATTCAAAAACTAGAATTGAAAGAAAAACAAGAAAGAACCAAAACCAGAAAACATAGAGGAGCAAAGAACAGCTCATCCTTTGCTTAGAAACTAAAAAATCTACAATTTCCCAACAATACATTCAAGCATCAAACAAAGATAATTACCACACCAAACAGTCGGAGCGATCTACGCAATCAACATACGGCAGATCATATCAACCATAAACGAATAAAACTTCAAAAAACAGAAATGCGCGAGGAGAAACTAACCTCTCCGCTTATCGAATCCTCGAAGTCACTCCATAAAAAGGTATTTTCTTATAAACAAAAGATAAATCCAGAGATGAAGCTCTAGAATCGTTCGAAGACGAGCAAGAAGAACCGGTGCCTCTACTCTACGTATTGCCGGAGCAAGGAGGAGAAGATATATAATATATACAACACAGAGTGTTTCAGAGTATCGACGTCGCCAAATATTATACGGATATATTTCATTTTTATTAATAATGAGGCTTGGCTTGTTTTGGAGCGAAGCCGATCTAGCCGTGGCCGTGAGTTGATATAAATCAATATCATAAAAACTAACTTTAAAAAAAAAATACTCTTACTTACTTTAACACATTAAATTTTAGGTTTTTTAAAAATTTAAATTTTCTTTAAGTTACGTCTATATATGGACGTAATTGAGTCGAGTCAAACCAAATTCTTGAATATTTTAAGATTGATTCGTTTATAATCGAATTCAAACTCGAATTTTATTTAACGAATACATAATACGGATATATTTCATTTTTATTAATATTTATGAGTCTATCGATCAATGAATGTATTTACGAGCTAACTAGCTAAATATTATAAAATTTGAGTTTGATTCATTTATCTTAAATAATCTCATTAAACGAATCATGACCACGAAAATCTTGAATTTACATTCTTAATTTTATAAAACTATTTTGTAGTTTTGTCAAAATAAATTTACAAAATCCAAAATATGGAAAGTAATTTTCAGACTGGTCCCCAAACCCCTCCCTCTAATCTCTATCATTGCACGTTCCTTTATGCAGGAGTGAGGAGACTTTGATCGAATCGAATTTTTAAATGTTCGGATATCAAAAATTTATATTGTAAAATAACCAGAAAAAACTAACGGTTATATTGTTGCTCCAAAAGGTAAAATCGCTCACTTTAGTTGTCCCTCACCCCCGACCCGACAGGATTGTGAGCAAACAGTTATAGAAATCAATTATTGGTGGAACGAAAATTAATCTGATTAACATTTAAACAATAACAATATTATTTTGTTATGTTTACATTACAAAAAGAAAAAAAATTAATATTTTTAAATAATAAATGTCATAGTATTTTTAATTTTAAGTTTTTAAAGATGAAAGGAATCAATTCAAAACACCAAAAAAAAAAAAAAAAAAAAGAAAGAAAGAAAGATGGCCAACTTTCCCGCACAAATATCTAACAATGCATGAAAATATCTTCAACCAGTACGCATCCACTTTCATAACCATGTGGGGAAGAAAAATCTTCGTCGTCCCAATTTTGTGCTGTTAAACGGCTTGGCATGAAGCCGATAACTGCGCCGAGCCGGGAAAATACTAAGAGGCGCTGGGCCACTCATGGATTTAATAGCTAGATTGTCTGGCATGCTACTTTGCCACGACGTCGTTTGCGCTACCATTTATTTTCGAGCATGGCTCCTCTTTGTGAGGCCCGGGATTGAAGAGGACGGGGGTTGATCGTCGGTACCATGAGGTTGCACGGACAATGAACGGCTCCTGGCAAGCTTCTAGGCGGAGGGAACATGAATGAACCAATCTTACACCGGAAGGAGAGGGATTCCGAAACTGTTCAGGTATGAGACTGTGCAGTTGAGGAGGGCTTTAAAGATTTGATAGGTACTACTCATACCATGAAGATGTATCTTCTTTTCGGTAGCTCATCACATAAGAACTCCAAAGTTAAGCGTGCTTGACTTGGGGTAATTCTGGGATGGGTGACCTCTTGGGAAGTTTTCTAGGGTACGTGTGCTTGAGGACATAAGCACGCTGGAAAGACTCGTATTGGTACAGTGAGGACAGTCCTCGAATTTGAGGCGTTACACTCTTTATACACGTCATTCGTACTAACCACCAATTATAAATTGCCATGTGTGTTTGACGGTCAATGAAAATCGAAAATATTTATTAACTTTTTTTAAAATATAAAGATTGATTTTATCTAGAATTTTATTTTTTATATAAACAAATTTACAGAAAAAATAAATTGGGAAATTGATGGCGCTCTATAGAATGTCGACTCATCCATTTTCTAATAAATTTTTATTTGTTGTTGTTGTTGCCATTAATACTTATTATCGTAATTATTTTTTTACTTGGGAAAAAAAAAACCAAACAAAAAAATGGGTTCAAAGGCTTCCTTTCCACGAATAAGAATGTTAAAATCAGTGAATAAATATCAATGATAAAAAAAAATAAAGCGTCGAACATTACGATAATTAACACCAAATCGATCGTATCAGTATTGATCACTTTGACGAGAGAAAATTAATCATCACTCTCCAACAAAATTAGTTATTTCACTCTAACTTAAACTTATTCACACAAGCACAATAAACAACGAGTATTATTATATTCAATCCATATGGATTTTGGGCCTAAAAAGAGAGCTTAGTATAAGTAAGGAACATGGAAAATTGAAATATATATTTCCACGTCATATTATATTTCGAAGACTCTTTAAATCGAGTATTAGATATTTTATATTCTGAAATGCATAGTGAAATAAGAAGGTCGACATTTGACTTCGAGTTGCATTATTTTTTAACTCTACAACAAAAAACAGTTGCTATTGTAATGACCACTTATTTCAATCATCGCTTCTATGTCGATGATTTTATTAAAAATGTCACACATGTAACAAAGATTTATTTATAACCGTCGCTAAGGACAAAAAATTGTTTTTAAAATTCATATTTTATTCATTTCTGTAAATATATTATATACAAAATATAAAAACTTATTGTTTTTATATTAATAATACATATTTGTATTTGTGTATGAATTTTTTGAATATATTGTTATATTCGATAACTATATAAATTATAATATGGAGTTGTAGCAACTGTTTACGTATAATTTTCATTGTTTCTCGGTCGCGAACATGTTCAATGTGCCAAAATATATGCGAAGTTGTAGCACTTGATTAGAAATGACAATAGTTCAGATCTAAACCCGACGTCGTATTAAATCCGCCCCGGTTTTAGACCCGAACTAGCGGGTCCGGACCGGTCTCGGGTTTGGTCAAACCCGCTCCAAACCGGACCCGTCCCGCCCCGCCAAAATATGCTTATATATTTAAAATATAAAATATATATGTTTATATATTATTGATGATATATTTATTTTAATACATTATCTATAATTTTAGTTTATAAATTTTCTGTATTGAAATTACTTTATTTTATTATTGTATGTTTAATATGAAAATATATAATTACAATTTTTTTTAGTTATTAATTGAATACAAGTCGATATATTTAAACTTGTGATAATATTTTTTTTGTCCTAAATATTATTAATAAATTTGGACATATAAATTTAATGATTGTTAATTTTAAAATTTTTTATTGAATAAATATACATTATATATTTTAGGCGGGTCCAACCCGGATTGGATCCGCCGATTTCACATGGCGGCGCGGGGATTTAGTCAAACCATCCGTAACCTGGACCCGTTGTCATCCATATAAGTGACCCATAAAAATTGGATAAATTACATACAATCTTCTTGTGAAATAATCTCAAAAGAACTGATAACCCTCATGAAAAATACATATGCACCTAACCTCCTATGTTTTTTTTTTTAAAAAAAAAGGCTCGTGAATCTCTTATAAAAGTATTAATTTGATTAGAACCCTTTTGTTACATATCTACAAAATAAATTTTCATCACAATTCAATATATAATAAGTAAAAAAGAATATAAATTACATTATTTTTTATGTTTTATTTTTTCAGTCAAGTTCATGTGGTATTTTAATTTTGTTTCTTCGATCATTTATTTTGTCATGTTGCAATTTACCCCATAAAAATATGTATTGAGACTATTTGAGTAAAAATTCGTATGGTAAAAAAAAAAAGGTATTGTTTTTATTAATTTAAAAGATATTAGTAGTTTATTTTTAAAATTAAGATTTTTTGTTAACAAAATTATCAAATAATTTAATCAATTTATAAGTCACTATACATATCATAAACTATTTTAAATAGTTTATAAAATTACCTAATCAACTTGGATGAATGTCTCAAGCAATGTTATAATAATAATTATTAATATTTTTTTTAGTTTGGGAGATGTAATTGTTATGATTAACTATCGAACTTGAGACCTCATCCATAACTTAAATATCTAGTGTCGGAATATATATGGTAATATTTTTTGACAAGATCCCCTTTAAATTTTGTAATTTATTTTATTATCCGAAAATAAAAAGTATACATGATCAGACTCATCAAAAAAGAAATCAATTCATTTACCCTGGGAATTAATTAGCAATTTGTTTCATGCAAGACCTCAAATCCTTACAAACATTTATACCATAGGAATTGCCAAACCTACAAACCCTGAAAATTCCCTAAATTAGTAAGCAAATTACTAAGCAAAGATCGCCAAACCTACAAATACTAACATTTATACAACAATGTACATAATAACCAATTCTTGCATTGACATTGTTATATAAATGGTAGTGTTATATAAATATATATATATATATATATATATATATATTTCATGTAGTGTTGTACGTAATTAAGTTCAAAATAAACAAGAAACATTATAAAGACTCGTAATGATAATTTTGTACTCAATTACACCAGTACACGAAATATTATCTAACTGGAATTTCTTATTAAAGAGACAACTGATTTTCCTCTCAATAATTTCTTGTAAATTCGAGCATTGATGTGCAGTTATAACGTCTATTTATATCAATAAAAGCTCCAGTTATGAATAAAATGCATGCAGAAGGTATTTATTTTATTTTCATTTTCATATTATTATATTTTAAAGAGACTTTAAATCGACTGAGTATCAGATATTTATATTCTGAAATATATAATGATATTAATTAGAAAGTCGACATTTGACTTTACACTGCATTAATATTTTTAAATACATAACTAAACTCGTACACACAGATTATTTACATGTTAGCTATGTCTTTGTGTGACAAAGTTTGCTGGTATATTCATGAAAATAATGGTTATTATAATCAACATTTTTTAATATTTATTATAGATTAAGAGTGACGTGAAATTCTCTTTTTGGCATAAATAATTCTGACGTTCTATGACTAGATTTGTCGTCCAAGCTAGGGAAATATTTGTTTCTATGAATTGGAACACGTGAAATTAAAGATGATGTGTTTTGCTAAATTATTTTGCCCACACTATAGAGTTGCAAAAATAATTTGCATAATTAGTTAATTAATCAAAGAATTAGAATTAATACGTGAAAATCCAAATTTGAATGATTGTGTGTAATGTTAAATTTCTAGAGAAATAATTGATTTGAGAGGGATGAAGTAAACTAAGACATTTAAATATCTAAATTCATAGAACAAATATATATACAGTACAAGAAATTTATTTGAAGTGAAGAGTTGACATCCACTAAACTTTATTTATAATGAAAAACTATCTAAAAATTGGATTAAAAAAAGTGTATAAATACCGACTCACATTCATCACTTCCGTTCATCAACCATGACGAGCATTATAGAACTCAAATTTTGGGTTCTAACATTACTCCTCGTTTCACTAGGCACTTCTAGTGCAACTTTTATACCCTGCATACCATTTCCTTGGTTGAGAAGATTTTGCCCACCTCCACCGCGGCCCCCTCCGCCTCCACCGCGTCCCCCACCAATACACCCACCTCCGCCGCCGCCGCCGCCGCCCTCACCTCCACCACCGTCACCCCCACCGCCACCACCCCCACCGTCCCCACCTCCCCCGCCACCTCCTCCACCACGTCGACCACCGCCACCTCCACGACGTAGGCCACCGCCGCTACCGTCACCCCCACCGCCACCCTCTCCGCCACCACCGTCACCCCCACCCCCACCGTCACCTCCCCCACCTCCACCACCACCGTCACCGCCACCTCCCCCGCCACCACCTCCACCTCCACCACGTCGACCGCCGCCACCTCCACGACGTAGGCCACCGCCACCGTCACCTCCACCCCCGTCACCCCCACCCCCACCCCCACCGTCACCTCCCCCACCTTCACCCCCACCTCCACCACCGTCCCCACCACCACCATCACCCCCACCTCCCTCGCCACCACCTCCATCTCTTCCACCACCATCGTCACCACCACCTCCACCTCCACCACGTCGACCACCGCCACCTCCACCACATAGGCCGCCGCCGCCACGTCGTTAGACCTCCCCGATCACCTTCTGCTCTACATGCTACGTACAAAACGTTAAGAAATAAAACTTTCCATGGCCTAGATTATCCAAAGAAAGCGACTAAATAAAAAACCCTTGAAGATGCTTTATATTTGTATGCTTCAAATCTATGTACTCTGGGTTTCATATTCGCACGTGTATATTTTACAAATAATTAAATAAAACCAATCAAGGCCAGTTTCTCAGGGAATTGATTAATCATTAGATCTCGTTTTTATGATTGCTTATTTTCTATTTATGTTTATCCTGTGATATAGCATGCATTACCGTGGAACGTAAGTTAACACCACATTATAAGGAATAATCTTGACTTATTAAATAATCATAGAATTTCTTGTGAGACGGACTTACGAGTCAATTTCATGATACATGTATTTTATTTAGATCACCCATGAAAAAATATTATTTTTGATATCAAAAGTATTATTTTTTATTGTGAATATGAGAAAGGTTGACCCGTCTCACGAGTAAAGATCTGCAAGACCTTCAGACCTACTCATAAATAATTTAATTAAATAGTTTAACTCTCTGTCACTTAAATTTTGTCTCTTGATCTAAATCACAGTTACAATGGTACTGATATTGCACTATAACCAAATCGTAATAATAAATCGTTAATTAGAATAATAATGCTATGTTTTCTGTAGTTTTTCATGAGAGAATGCAAAATAAATCTCACCAAAATTAAGTTGGTGTTTTCCCTTCGAAAAAAATAATAAATAATGAGATGCGAAAACACATACGTTCATTATTAGACTAAAGTTGGTGCAATTTTTACTTATTTCATAAATATTTTATACAAAGTTTGAAAAAAAATAAATATATTAAACAACATTCTTAACTAATATATTCGAATAGAAAATCCTAATCAATGTATCAAAATCGTGATAATGTTCATGTCCGTAGCATCGATGGTGGTTAGCAACACTATGAAAATGACACAAACCAAGTTAAACATTACATTACTTGAATTTATATTGAATTCGACATCGAATTTTATCAACGGCTTGAATCTCAACCCGAGAAAGAAACTATTTGAACTTGAGTTCACTAGATTAGCATCAAATTCACTTGATTCTCAAATTTATAAATTTACCGTTTTTATATAAATTTTTTCATTTTATTTTAACTATAATATTTATATATAAGATAAAGATAATTAGGATACCCGATTCGGTATCTAGATTGAAATTGATTTTTTTTTTATGGACAATTACTTGGTCCGGAAATGGGCCGGACTAAAAACTGTTTAGCCCAATACATTTCCAGGCCATATTAAAATTTGGCATAAAGCCTGCTATCGGGACCCCACAACGACTGTTGATGGACTCATGGATCATGTGAAATGACGTAAATGTACATATATAAACACCTTATTTTCCACAAAAGACAAGTCATACGCCATTTGTTTGGCTATCTGAATTCGTATCGGCATAGGAATCCGAAGCAACCCAAATATCTTCACAAATCAGATCGGTATTCAAATTTTCGCCTCCAAGCCCTCGGAATCTTTGTTCCCTCCACTTGCTGTAAATCTCCGAAGGTATGATTTAATCCCGCACCTTTTTTTTCGGATTTATTTTTTGAGATTGATTCATATACATTGCGTAATATATTGTTTTTATAATCATATGTGTTTTTTATTTATCCTTTGATAGCTGTTTCGGAAAAATAATTAGGGATCTGGTGATTCTAGATCTGGTATTGTAATCGTTATTTTTGGTGTTTAATCGGAAGTTTGACTTCTCTGTGTTTGTTTTGGAGGAGAAATGAGTTTGTTTTCAGCTTAGTTTGGAATTTAGGTGTTAATGCTTGTTCAAAGTGGAAAAAAAAGGCTGGAAGAGTGATTAAAGATGGGATGGAATATTTTTGTTAATTTGTGCTGTGGTGTTGTTTTGGGTTATTTGATCGGATGCTAAGATGTAGATGATAGAAGATTTGCATTTAAGGTCAGGATTTATATTGGAGGGATTTTACTGTTAGGACCTGAGCAGAAATTCTGTTGCAAACATTTCGGCTCAGATGTGGTGGAACTTTTGCGTTATTATTGTGTGCTATTTCATTTTTCGAAGATTAGTGTTATTCTTCTTGAAATGAAAAAATATTTATAAGATTTCTTTATTGCACGATTTCCCATCTTGGTTTCATCCTGTCACCATATAAGGCGAATTGATAATCTATGTCATAGGTTTATAAAATCCATGGTGGTCCCTTGAAACTGCACTTAATGCTCCTGGCTGGTTATTGTGTTGTTCTTTATAGGGCTTTTACATTGATAATCCATGGAGGGGGTTGGAGGTGATGGTCCAGCAGCAGCACTGAATCAACGGAGGCATGAATTGTCAAAGCTTTTTCAATACTTCTTGGATAAATCTACTCCACATACATCTTATCGGTGGATTGGAACCTTTGTTTTAGTGTTGATTTATGCTCTGCGAGTTTACTTTGTTCAAGGTTTCTACATTGTTACGTACGGCCTGGGGATCTACATTCTGAATTTGCTCATTGGGTTTCTGTCACCTCTTGTTGACCCAGAGCTGGAACCTTCGGATGGGCCTATGCTTCCAACAAAGGGTTCAGATGAATTTAAGCCTTTCATTCGCCGCCTCCCTGAGTTCAAATTTTGGTAATTGTTTAGTTTTGGAGGATGCTCAATATTTGATCGGGGCTTTATAAATAAATACTGTTTTCATCACATTTTCTATGTATAAATATTTTACCTGTCTAAATCTATTTGTCACGCCGCAAAAGAGGGATTGATTTACAGTTTTCACTTTGTCCATGCCAGATGGCAAATTCCTGTTTCATGTCATGATGTCTCGTTATGTATGACCTTTTGTTTGTGTGTGTATTACTATTGATTAAAAATGGGGAATGCCATTCGATTCTATGCTAGGATTTGCTGTTGATCATGATTTTTGTTGGATATTTCCAGGTATACCATTACGAAAGCCTTCTGTATCGCTTTCGTCATGACCTTCTTTTCCATGTTTGATGTCCCAGTATTTTGGCCAATATTGTTGTGCTACTGGCTTGTTCTTTTTGTTCTGACAATGAAGCGTCAAATCATGCACATGATCAAGTACAAGTATATGCCATTTAACATTGGAAAGCAGGTGAGCTGAAGAAAATAATCTGCTGCATCTTTACACTTCTTTTGTTATAATAAAAGACCACACCTTTTTTCCACGCCTTATTTATAGTTTGATAGTATTTGAGACTATAGCGGTATTGTTTCACCATGTTTTTCTTGTTTTTAAACAGACATACGGTAGGAAAAAACATGCTACTGGCGCCAGCAGCTCACGAGCAGACTGAAGCTCTTCAGTTTTATGATTTGATGAAATTAAGAAGACAATGAAGCGGAGAACTGAATTAAAATGGAAAGAAAACAAGAAAAGAAACAATGGACTGGTTTCGTGTCTATGTAGTTTACGGGTTTGTATTTACATCAAAACACATGAATGTGGAATTTTTAGCATTAGTTTAGCATTCTGTCGTTATATGTTTAATTGATAATGATGCTGGAAAAAGAAGTGAAAATTGATATTGTTTCGGTCACATCGCGTAGAAGATATAAGTTGGCTAAGCTATGGTTGGCTCTTTTCTCGTGTGCTACCTATAGATCTTATAGTTGAAATCACGTCTTGAATTGGAGTATAAATAGTATGGGGCCAACAAAGAGTTTGAACAAGAAATATTAGGTAAAAATGATACAGAAGCTGAAGTTGGGCACTATCTTACTGTACTGCAGATAAAATACAGATGAAGCTTTCAAGGAAATACGAAATCAAACGTACTGATTGAGCGTCTCATCCACGGTAGAATATTTGACGTAAGGATAAAGCTCCGATGCCTCCAAACCAAACGATGGTTCGATCTCGAAATTTGTCTGATCACCCTTCACAAAAGCAGAGTGGCAAATGGCTAGTCTAATGTTTCTTGGTGATGAGGCAACTACAAGATAAACCCCAAAAAAAATCGAATTTCAGCACAAAGGAGAGATGAAAAAGAGACATAATATGCAAATAAAAGAGTTTTTATCTCACCTTGAATATTCTTCAGAACTTGTTCCTCTGGAATGTATGTTCTTTCAATGTTTTTGCCAATCTTTTTCTCCCATAAAGAGACTAGATCATTGAGAGAAATTGCATTGGAAGGAGGTCTAATGTAGAGGATCTTGTTCATGGTTCTTGGATCATCCACTGTTGTGATGGTAAAAGTGGCTATGTCTTCTTCTTTATTATATACAGCTACATAAATAAAAAGAAAACAAAAATCCAAATAGGTTTGTCGATTCAACTTCACATATATGGTGTAATCATTGTCTCGTTCCAGGCCAATAGAACATGATTCGCAAGGGAGATTCATCACAATAAGCTCACCAATTACTTAACACGACACACAGAATACAACAGCAACACACCATACAAATGTTTTGAGATATGAAAGTGTAATAACACGGCAATTTTTCCCACGTTAGTTTTCTCATGAAGTTTGAGATTGCCAAAAAAAATAAAATAAACAATACCACCACTTTTCAAATTGTAGATTGTACGGTTTTTCTTCCTTTCAGTTTCAAAATACATACTTCATGTATCCGACACATGTTCTAGCCGTATCTGACAGTAGATGAACTTAGTTTATATAGCAAGTGCAAAAGAAATTCAAGTCCATCTCCGATTTCCGAATAACAATTTGCTAGAAAAATCCATCATAATCGCTAATATGAACCCTTCAAGTATTTCTCAAGTTCAATGCGGGACTTTAGTTACCTTTTACGTTCCCATCTCCTAAGATTACAACCTTGTCCCTTGGTGCAGTTTTGGAGTCTATCTGCGCCAGTGTTCTAAGAAACATACCAGCAAACAAATTGCTTGAGACGTAGGTGAAAGGGATTCCTTCAACCTCAACAAAACGGCGAAACCGAGCCTTTTGCTCAAACATAGACCTTGCTGGCTCAACGGCATGGGCACGATCAACATCCGTTCCAAATTCCGAAGGAAAGAATCGCTGGAGACATCAAATAATTCAAGAACCACCTCTTCACTTAAAATGGAAAACAATATGCTAAGATTTGGTAACTAGCTAAAGAGTAAGGACACATGTACAATTTAGTATATGTTGATGGAAGAGGAAATTATCCCACTCATGTGCATTGGTCCTGTTGGAAGTTGATCAAGAGTAAACCTTAACATTGCCAGCCTCCTTAATTGCGGCAACAATCTTTTCTTGATCGGGCAACTGAGCGTATCCGACGGTTGATATCACGATGTCCACTTTCTTTATTGCCAGAACCAAGCTCTCATGATCATACAAATCTCCCTAAATCACATCAAAGTATCAAAACAGCCGAAAAATCATAGCTAGTTTGCTTTGAACTTTACCTTTGCCTACCGTAGGTTATGTTTCAATAACTTTAATTCCGTCTAAAATAATTACCAAGTAGAATCTCACTCGACAAAGGTAATCGTTAACATTTTGAGTTATATTTGCATATTTAAGAATGGAAGTAGCATGTGAAAAATGCAACAAAATTTGAAGTAATGCACTGTTAAATATTCATTATGAATGAAAAAAATAGTAAAAGCAGTACGGAGGAGGGATTAAGTCACCACCTAAGATCACCCCAAAAAAAATCCCACGAGTATATAAAATGAACTAGCTCTATTTTTTGTCCAAAATTCAAGAGGAAGCAATTATTTTGATTTATTTCTACATTTGTCCAAATAATTGAAGGATCTGTCAATTAATTATTCAGAATCCATAAATCGAAAGAGATTGTGCCCATTTTAACACATCTTAACAGGACTTATATAATCTATAATCACTCGATAATCCGATTCCAAACTTCAGTGAAAGATAATAAAAATATGTACTCACAAGGACGAAGATGACGCCTAAATTCTTGAAATTTTGAATGAGGTCGGATCTTTGAGGCGCAGGATTCGATAGAGTGGAGTCCCTGACTAAAATGAAGGTAGGGTGGCCGGCTTTAGCGCTGGCTTCCACGACGAATTTCCCGATGTATCCAGTCCCGCCGACGATCAGAATCTTGCTTTTCCCTGCCATTAATTTCAATTGCTAAAATCCAATCATCTTATTGTTACTAATTTCAAAACCAGTAGTGGGATTTTTTTTTCCCATATAGTTGGATCGGCATAAAAAAAATGAAATTAATGCATTCATTATTTGTTTAATTTTAATTTTTTTAAAAAAATATTATACCATAAATAAGCTTTTGATATGTGAAAATTTCATTTACGAATTTCATCAGTTTTTCTGTAATATTTATATGCTTCTGTGAACTATATTTAAGTGTCGGTTTTTTGTTCATAGAAATACAGTTTCCTATTTTAGCTTAAAAAATGAGACAAAAACTTGTGTAAGACGATTTCACGGGTCGTATTTTATGAGACGGATCTCTAATTTGGGTTATCCATGAAAAAATATTACTTTTTATGCTAAGAGTATTACTTTTTATTGTGAATATCGGTAGGGTTGACTCGTCTCACAGATAAATATTCGCGAGACCGTCTAACAAAAGACTTACTCTAAAAATAAATAATAATCATTAATGACAAATAAATTAATAAAAACAATAATATTGTTATAATTTAATAATAGAAGAATTGAAAAATAAAAAGAGAATTGAGTGATTTCTTATTTCAACTAAACAACTGAAAGCTATTGGATAGATGGATTGATACATAAAAAGAAGATTATAATTATTTCTCAATCAAATCATTCCTCTAAATATCATCTATGTATAACACTCCTTGTATGATCGATGGATAAGTTAGTGTAGTCGTGTTAAAACCTTATCGGTACAATTGGTGGAGAAAACTTGAACAAAGAAAAAAAGTACAACAATAAATGCTCTCCTTAGCTTCAATTACCGAAGATCCTTTAATTGATGCATCTCTATCTTACGCATCAATTCTTGAATGTCGACGTTGACAATGCTTTTGTGAATAAATCAGCTACATTTTCTATAGAATAATTTGTTAGATATCAAGATCACATTTATCTTGGAGTTCATGTGATTTGGCGAAATATTCTTTGTTCTTATCTCATTTAATGTATCATCTTTTAATAGTGCAATACAATCAAAATTGTATTCGAATATAGTCATCGGGCTATCATTAGTTGTCGATAGTTTGTATGATTTTTATGACATCTTCTGTTTCTTGTTAATTACCTTATTAAAAAATTTGTTAAGAAATAGTATAGTTTGAACAACTCTATCTGTTACAAGAATCACTTGAAATTTTTAAGTCGATACCCCATCTTGCATGTTATTTTCTGAAAATTTGATATTGACAATGATCTTATGAAAAGATTGATCACATTATTTTCAGTTGATTCTTATACATACCTTTTATTAGTATAGAAACTTCTAGTTTGCAATACCAAAACAAGTAGCTTTATAACATCCTCAAAGATTTGTTAACAATATAATAAACTTTAGGTTTACAACATTAACAAATTTCAATATCAATAAACCAAAGTGATCTATATTTGATTATATTAACATTGATACAATACTATTTATTTTATGAGTAAGTCTTTTGTGAGACGGTCTCACGAATTTTTATCTGTGAGACGGGTCAACCCTATCGATATCACAATAAAAAGTAATACTCTTAGCATAAAAAGTAATAATTTTTTCATGGATGACCCAAATAAGAGATTCAACCCACGAAATTGATTCGTGAGACCATCTCACAAGAGTTTTTGTGTTATTTTAAACAACATATTTTCTCTCTAGCAATAATTTATTATTATATTACATCTAGACAAAAAATCATTAGAATAAATATCATATCAAGCATATTAAATTTTATTTACTTTTCGCCGCCAAACAAATTATCTTTGGATCTTCAAAATATTCACGTTAGGTTACGATAAAAATATGATTTTTGTAAACATAAATTATCTTCACAAACTTTATATTACGTTGGGTCATTTATATTTTAATGAAAGCTAACATCTCAAATATAAAATTTTTCACATTACAGGAGGAGAAACGTATCAAGTATGATATAGAAAAATCCTTTTATAGAATAATGTGTGTAGGGAAAATATTTATCTCTTTGTTTTTTTATGACATAGGAATCAACGGCTTCTATTCTTCGATGCATATACCGACTAATCTTCTGAGTAAATTAGTAGTCTATAAACCACGTTAGTCAATTAAATCATACCGAGTAAGTCTTATGTGACAAGTTCACTTGATAAGGTGTTGATAAGGAGAATCAAACTTATAATCATTTATAAATTAATGTCCATCTACTTCATTAACTCGGATATTTTATGTTACAACCAATATTTTGATATATATATATATATATATATATATTTATTTATTTATTTATTTATTTATATATATATATTTATTTATTTATTTATATATTTATTTATTTGTTAGGATTCATATCTTCCCAAAATATCCCCATAAAAAAAAACCCATAATCTAATTACATCCTTTTAAATTTTTGAAACAAAATTACAGCCTTTTGACCGCACATTCTCTCTTATGCTTTAATTAGTCCCGTTCCCATATACTTGCATGATACATTTAATTTGTCTCCTCATCTTTGATCATTTTTCTTTTCTAAAATCTTTGATCCTTCCTTGTACACAATAAATTAAACAATCTCACATTTGCGAATTTAAACTAAAGATTTTTCCAAAGTCATAATATTACAATAAGTTTATCGAATTCTCTTTTCCCCACAATACATTTAAGTAACTTTTTATTGATTTTGTTAGGTCAAAGCTGTCGCAAAAATCAAAATCCATCGGACCAAGTTATAAATTTTCTTTATTATTTTTTCAATACAAACTTTTATATACGGGTTTACTTTATTTTTTCAATATTATTTAAGCTCGAAATTCAACGATGGCAAATCATCATGGAATTCGTCCACATCCCATTCTTCTTCCTCTTAACATAATCATTATTTGTTTAAGGTGATCATCTTTCCACTCCATTGAATTTAATTTAATGTGATAATACCTAAATTGTTTATGCAAACAATATTACGTGTGTGTGTGTGTGTGTGTGTGTGTGTGTATATGGCGGATAAATTCAATTGCACGTCTGATAATTTTTTTAATCTAATTTTGTTTAATGTAAGAATTGAGTTTTTCTTGTGAGGGATTAATTAACGTACGTGGTGGTGTTCATGCAGTATCACTGCAACGTTGAACTACGTACATGACGAAAAGGGCAAATATGGGGATGAGGCAACTTGATCCTGATGAAAGGAACATCACTTTGATTTTTGAAGAAGTGAGAGCCATCAAGAATGAAATGGAAGACATCATAGTGATGTTATTCGACCTTAAAAACATCGCGAAAACCCCGAGATCCACCAAAGGTTCTGAAGTTCTTGAAGGGGGGCTAATTCACCAGATGAATCCGAACTTGGCAACCATTCTCAAAAAGGCTAAAACGATCAAGACTAGGATCGATTTGGTTAATAAGTCCAACGAGAATAATAGTACACTATCGGATGCTTATAAAGAAGGAAGCCCGGTTGATCTGACGAGGCTTGCGATGACTCGTAGCATCACACTTACTTTAAACGAAATGATGAAGGAGTTCAAGTCATTGAGGGAGATGATTTTCGCCGAGTGTAAAGAGAGTCGCTCGACTGAAAAGATGGTCGGGATCCGAGAGATTTTCGAGGGCGATGGAGGATCAGAAACAAAGGAGATGGAGAAGTACTTCAATGAGATATATCAAGCTTTTCTTGAGATGGCTGTGATGGTTCGGGATAGAACAATGGATGTTGAGCAAACTGAGAAGAAAAAGAAAAAGGGCAGGACTTGTTGGATTGGATGCAAGTGTTTTTGTTAGTGTTTCTCTTTGCAATTGGTAGCATGGTACCTATTTTAATTTTTCAGTTGAAAAATAAGAGTATTTTGTTGGATTATATTAAAATAATTATGTGACGTGTATTGTTANTTCAAGTCACTGTGAGAATATAGAGAAAGTTAAAGATTTTTAAAAAAAAAAAATTAATATATAGTGATCTAAAAAATCGATTAAAGGTCCTCTCTACGGCATCTACACATGCCTAATGTAATTAATTGAACCCCCAATATATTTAATTTGAGCAAACATTTTCATGTAAGAAATATATAACTATACATTTCAATTAATTAATTTAATTACAATACAACATATTTTGGTGATGATCGATTCGACGACCACGACTCGAGCTTTTATTATTTTTACATACCTAAAATAAAATAGAGCTTTTCCTAAAAAAAAGATTTTACATAAAGGGGTATCAAAGGGTAAATGCCTTTCATTTTCTAAATTATTATGAGAATGTGATGTGTAGCTAGCATGTCTCATTCTACTAGAGTGGAGCATCTACATTTTACCATTTGGCTCTTGTCTTCTTTTCCTCATGAACAAATTGAATTTACTTCAAGCTTTAATTGCTTGCATGTACAAGCCAATTTGTAC
Organism: Primulina huaijiensis; assembly: GCF_012295235.1. Taxonomy (NCBI): domain Eukaryota; kingdom Viridiplantae; phylum Streptophyta; class Magnoliopsida; order Lamiales; family Gesneriaceae; genus Primulina; species Primulina huaijiensis. The sequence goes on from NC_133322.1 coordinate 3,196,523, forward strand.
AACTTGATTCATGCATGATTGTGACCCCATCGTTTTTGGGTCGAAGCTTCCTCGTAAGAACCGATCCCAAAAATAAAAAACAATTATATGTTTCTATAAATATATTTGTTGTGTGTATTTTAAAATATTTGAGTTATAGAGTTAACATTAGTTTTTTTTAAAAAATGGAAAACCCTTCATTTTATGAAACTTCTGATGTTCAATATTTTATCACAAAGTCATATGTGGTGTTCTGCGTCAAATTTATCGAGTTAAAATCTTATGATATATATATTGCTTTTGAAACTTATGCAACGTTAAATATTATTCCAAAATCAAATGGTTTGTATATAATACATGCAGCAGATTCAAGAAAAGTAGATTTAACTACAATCCACAATCCATTACTTTTACAACTATCGTTATCTAATTTCCATGCATGCATGCCAGCATATACATATACATTACAGTACCCATTAATACATATAAATTTAAGAGGGAAAAAGAAGATCATCAGAATTATTAGCATTCAAATTGCTAGACTCGTACGATGATTAGCATATACTGATGACTGCGCCGCTCACATCTCCAGTTTAACGCGTCCTACTTCGATATAACCTGCAATACAGCGCGAAAAATGGCTCAAAACTATATATTTGCACTGATTCATTGATCCATATTCTGTTTGTTCGACTCGGAAAAATCCTTTGTGAAATTAATTTTATAGAAAAAAAATCAGAGTTCTTCAATTATATATTTTTTAGAACTCTTGATATTCAGTGGGGTGTGGAATCTTTTTTTTTTTTTTATCTCAAGAATGTCAACTGAGTTCAATGGAAGTAGAAGACACAAAGGAAAGATACCTATAAACCAACTTTGGACCAGCATCAAACTGGAGTTACATCCTTAATTCAGCATGCATGTGGTCCTTGTGAAAATGTCGACTTTTCCTTAATGTTTTCCGTACTTTTGTTAAAATATGATCAACGATAGTCAATGCTTTGATATGACGTTTTTTGTACTGTTGGATCCATTTGTGCTGCGGACTATTATTAGATAAAGTTGAAGCACACCAAGTGATTCTAGTGAATTTGGGATTTTATAATGCGTGGATAAATTAACATGGACTCAGATAACCCTTCCAAAAATTATCGTTTCTTAACAGATTTAACGAACGGTTCGGAATCGGTGCATCACCGTGAAGCTTCATATGTACCTGTAAATGGTTGAGGAGCGTATGATGGAGATCTTTCTTGCTGGTATTCCAAGCCATAGAGATTGTGAATTAGCTCAGAATCCCAGTTTGAGCAATGAAATTGCTGCATATTATACGAGAAAAGTTGAACGGTTGATAGTCGAGTTTTACTGCAATCGGATGACAGAAACACTTATTGAATGACAAAAGTACTAACATTCAAATGGGAAGTATCAAGCAGTTCATGTGTCTCCTGAAGCAATGATACTGGAGCATTTACAGTTCTCTCAACTGTGTCGTCAGAAGGATTCACCCCTGTTTCCAAACGACTGAATGGAACTCCTTGTGCCAATGAATTGAATTGAAAGGGTGCCGGATTAACCATGTCCGGTGATACAGCAATAGCATGAATGTCGGATATGAGAACCGGAAGCATCTGCAAGAGGGGACTCATAAATAATGATAGATTTTACAATCTCGTATGTTTTAGCTATGTTACTTTAATGAAGATGGATTATTTACCTCTTTAGTTAGGAGATTATCAACGTCAAAATCCATTTTCGGGTTGATTACAGCGAGTTTCATCGATAAAAACTTGCAAAACAATAAGATTACTGGTCAGGATCACCCTTTTACATTAATATGATATGATTACCTATAACTATAAGTTCAGTTAAGCGTATGTACCTCTACTTGTCTTTGAAGAGATTGAACATAGTTGATGATTTCGTCGAGCAATCCGGCTTTCCCTATAATCTTGTTACACCCTGGAACAAGATCTTGAAGATACTTCATTCTTTCACTTATTTTTTCCCTCCTAACCTGGAATAATCAAGAAAAGCCCACAATAAATTTTCAAGAATCTTGATACAAGACTTGTTATCAATATTTATTTCTTACTCTTTCGGCTAAGCTGTGGCTGTCTGTGGCTTGACCACGACGTGCTCGAACATGAATATAGTCCGTTTTTGCCAAGTCAGGCACCGTTGTTTTCACCTTAGAGTAGTTCAGAGTTGAAGGTTCATTCTTGGTGCTTTTGCTGATCACGACCTTTTTATCTGACGATTCTTCCGCACTTTCTTTCATTTTTTTATCTTGGGATTGTTCTTCATCCACCTATAATGTGTATATGTACCCAAAATCCAATTTAATCATCAAATTCTACAAGATATTAAGTAGAACACTATCTTGAATTCTAGGTGTTGAAACAGGGCACTAAAACAGAACATTATTAACAAGAAAATTCACCATGCATAAATTGACGTGCATTTCAACTGTTTAATTAAGAAACAAATAATTCAAGTTTTGTCTTACAAAAAAAAAAAAAAAAAAAAAAAAAAAAAAAAAAAAAAGGAACGAACCTTAAAGTTTTCGATAGTATCTGCCTTCCTCTTCTTAGAACCGTCTCTTCCAACGGCGGAGCATGGCATCTCCGGCAAAAAAGCCCCCGCTGGATCAACATTAGCTGCCACCTCCGCCGCTTTCGGTTGGACGCAGCTGGCTGTCATCGGAACCACGCAACCCATTTCAAACTCTGACCCATTCCCATAACTCAAAACCCAATCAGTATCCACACCTGGATCCTGCTTCATAGCCCGGCCCAAAACCAACTCGCTCAGTCCCTGATCACCATTATTTCCGAGCAAACCCTGAGCTTGGATTGGAAAAGAAAAAACACCCATGTCACCGTCTCCGGTGATACTCACCGCATTATCCAAACACCGTAGCATCTCCGGAAAAGCACAGTTCATTTGGCGACAATTTATCAGATAAAGAGTTCGCAAATGTGCTTCGTAAAAGAGCAGCAAAAGCGTTTATGCAGGTGAAAGATTAGGTGAACTTCATGCAATTTCTTGGGTAGATTGCGTCTTCTGGTAGAGTTTTCTTTTTCTTTTTTTGCCAATTTTTGTCGCACGACCTCCGAAGTGGAAATGGTGAAGAAAAGATGGTAATATTTAGGTTTCTCACGTGTGGATTGAAAAAAATGGTAGAGTTGAGAGCTCAAGGATTAGAGGACGGTTGGAATATATATATATATATATATAGCAAAAACTTGTGTGAGACGATTTCACGGGTCGTATTTTGTGAGACGGATCTCTTATTTGAGTCATCCATGAAAAAGTATTACTTTTTATGCTAAGAGTATTACTTTTCATTATGAATATCAGTAGGGTTGACTTTTTATTATGAATATCAGTAAAGTTGACCTGTTTCACAGATTAAGATTCGTGAGACCGTTTCACAAGATATAT